>NW_005054511.1:244702-245021 GCF_000277835.1 Geospiza fortis
GAGCGAGACGAAGCCGGCGAGCAGGAACATGGAGCCGATGGCCAAGTAGATGAGCAGAGGGGCCAGCACGAAGCCCCGTAGGTTCTCCAGGCTCTGGTTGCCCACGTAGCAGATGCCGGCCACGGGGTCCCCGTCCACAGAACTGAGTGCCAGCACAGCGATGGACTTGACGCTGGGGAGCAGCCAGGCGGCCAGGTGGAAATACTGCGCGTAGCCGGCGATGGCCTCGTTGCCCCACTTCATGCCAGCAGCCAGGAACCAGGTGAGGGAGAGGATGACCCACCAGATGGAGCTGGCCATGCCGAAGAAGTAGACGAGC
>NW_005054511.1:248200-346634 GCF_000277835.1 Geospiza fortis
AGCCCGCCCCGGGGGGGCGGTGAGGGGCGCCCGGGGAGGAAATGGAACGCGTGAGGCCAAACAAGGAACAATCCTCGGGTTGTTGGCTGAGCCAACAGGCTGCTGTCGCCGTGTGAGCGAACGCGCGGATTACCCCGTTAGGAGGAAATGGGCGATGATGGGGCGATAAACGCGCCCGCTGTGTGACCACAATTGATTTGCAATTGACCGAGCGCCGCTCCCGACCCCGCGCCCGCCCCGGGTCTCACGGGGCTGGGAAGCTCCCGGAGGCCGTGGCCGCGCTCCTCCGCCTGCTCGGACTGTGCGGTCGGTCCCGCTATTACACGTGCGGTGCTGTTTGTGACCACAATCAGAACTTTCCCAAAAGTAGCAGGTGGTTATTTTAGCGCTAACTTAGTTAACACCATTGTGAAGTCTTACGAGCTCGAACAATGCCCGGTGAAGAAAACGTCTGGCGCAGGACTCAGTGACGGATAGAGGTTTAAAAAGTCTCCAGTCCTGGATGCGATGCTCCATTTTAAGAAGTGACTTTTTTTTTGTGTGGTGGTTGCTTGAAGCGCACCTCATTGAAAAATCTCTACAGAATGTAAAACTGAGTGAGTCTAGTGGGGGGAGCCGGGCGAGTCTGTAAATTACCGCTCTGTCAGGATTCCTCTTGCCTGTTACAAAGTACCTTTTTATGCTGAACTTAAACTTTACACTACAGAGACAGCAGATGTGAGGTGATGGCTTCCAAAAGCAACACAGATGCTGTAAAATTTCCATTGCTATATTACAGCGAGGAAGCTCAGGAGACATTCTGAATGCTGCAGTTTAGAATTACACTGTAACTCCTAGAAATAAGAGAATACTAAGTTTCTCAACAGTACATTTGGCTTCATTTTGGCTGTCATTCATCTGCTCTTGTTTTCTTACAGCGAGGAGAAGAGATGCAGCACAAAGATACTGTGTGTCTTGAAGCTGTTCAGTAATGACAGAATTGGTAATATGGAACTTTATGGTAATTTAGTAATGACTGCATATCCAAATTCCCGAGTAAGACCATGATAATTTTCAAAATTGTCTTTCAGGTATATAAAACAGCACAGCTGTGAGGAGGCTGCTTTGCTTTATGTGACTGAAAAGCAGCCTGGTTAGCTCAACACTGTGGAATCAGAGCCCATTGTGTGTTCCTCATACTTGGAGACTTCCCTGAAGTCCCTAGAAGTCCTGTGATGAAGGAATCAAGGGTCAAGTCTTTAAAATGGTTTGTGTGTTTATTCCAGAAAATTCAGCAGCTGCTTTTTCTGAAAAGCTGAACTTTGCAATAGCAATGCAGAATACTTTAGAGCACTTTTCCCCCCTGGGATTTCAAAACAGATGTCCAGTCATCAAATCCTGCAGAAATCTAAAGCTGGCAAGAATGTTACAGATATTATAACTTTTTACAAAGTTACAGATTTGACTTGTTGTCAAATCTAGTCGCTTTCTGACTATTCTTTGTCACTACAGATCTTTGCTGCCCCAGATACTCACCCCTCTTTTAGTCAAACAATTAAGTTTGGCGCCGGCCCCTCTAACATAAGCTTAATTTCTCTGTGCATCTGAGGCTTTGCATTTGGGATTCTATGGATCCCACCAAACCAGGTAATGGTAACTACAGGACATTTTAGTTCAAAATAAATAAATTTGTTTTCTTTTTTTTTTTAACTGGAAGTAAAAAATGCCACATAAAATCTTGGCTTTAACATGCTATTGTGTTTATGTAAAAATAGAGATGTTTAGTTTATAAGATTGAAAAAAAATTGCTTTTTAATTCCCACTGAATGTTCTCCAGTAAATTTTAGTGTGGCATTGTCTGCATTGGATAGGTCACTGAATGGTGCTTTTATAAAAGTGTTTGAAAAGAAGAACTTGGTCCATGGAAATTGTTCAAATAATCTTGTTAGAATGAAGCCTTGACTGAAGGCAGTAATTTCATGGATTAAACCCAGAAGGGCTGGCTGGGCTGATCTCCTTCCTATCACAGGCCACAGAGCTTTGTGCAGAGACTGTCTAAGCAAATGCTGGTTAGCTGCAAGACATGGGGGATTTTGCATGGACAATACATTGAACAACACCATGAAACTGGAAACTGGAACTTTTTGAGGACAGGATAAATAGGAGCTGGAAGAAAGAGTATTTTTACCGGCCATTTAGTAAACACAGTGAGGTAGAGTTGTTGCCTCTAACTATGTTCAGATTTCCCCTAAAAAGTTCCAATTAAAATTGAGACTGGTTTTTCCCCCAGTCTGTCCTTTTCTCTCACATGCCACATGTGGTCCAGAGCTGAGCAACATGATGGCACATCCAAGTGTGGGAAGGAATTGCCTAGTTTGTACTTCTGCAAGCCTGAAAAGCACAAATTATGAGCAAAAATCCAGTGCTGTGAAACCTGAAGAGAAATAGGCATAGGAGAATACAGTGTGCATCTGTCTTACAGTTTGATATTTTTCCTTTTATAAAAATAAATAAATAAATGGCATTCATACATCTTCTGAGTCAGCCTGTACTTTATTGTGATTCATGAGAACTTTTTGTGGGCAGGAACAATGTTGTGCTTACATTTCTTCAGGCATGTCAGATCTGATCGGGGATGGGCACAGTACCATGGTGGTGCTGCTGTTGTTCAGTGTGATACAAGAGAGACTTCAGGAAACAAGAAAATAGGCTGAATACAATGTGCTGCCACAGCTACTCCTGGAGCGCAGTGAGCAGGTGACAGAGGAGGAGGAGAAACTTCTGGAAGAGTACTTTGCTGTCACTTTGTCATAAAGGATGATCACAAAGGGATTGATCAGAGCTGCAGTCTGAGTATTGCTCTGACACTGAAGCTGTATGTTGTGGCCCTGAATGTGGCTGGAGGATTTTCTGCTGACCATGTTTAGATTTCTTCCTGGGGCTGCTTTGAGCGCATGGGCTTCACTAGAGAAGAAGTATGAGCTGCAGAATGGGTGTAAGGACTCAGTGGGAACAGCAGTTTAGCATGAGGGCAGTGTAAGATGAGCTCCTATCGAAGGGCTTTAGCCCTGTTCTCCCACACTGTGCCGTTGGTGATTGGGCTGCAAAGTATTGGCTCTCTCAGTGTAATTATATATTACTTCAATTCTCATTGGTGAAGCAATGCAAGAGGAAGGAATGCAAGAAAATACAGATTATAAAGATTGTGAAAGAAAATAAGTGTTCTTGAGGGTTTTTTCTAAAATATTATATTTTTCTTTCCCCACCACTAGTTAGCAAGCTGCATTTATAATCTGCCTGTGCCACAGACTGCAATACCTCATGTGTGGCGTTTCACACATGATAAATCATGGGACTTTTGAAGACAAATTTCCCTGAATTAAACAGTCTGTTGATGCACTGTCACTGTATTTGGAGAACAACACAAACTCCATGAATTGCTAACCATAATGTATGTGAGGTTATATGGACA
This sequence comes from Geospiza fortis, assembly GCF_000277835.1. NCBI lineage: Eukaryota > Metazoa > Chordata > Aves > Passeriformes > Thraupidae > Geospiza > Geospiza fortis. Next base: position 251,652 of record NW_005054511.1, read on the forward strand.
GAGCGAGTAGTGTTGCCTTCCTCTGGTCACCCAGATAACCATGAATTTACTCTTGGGCTACTGCTAGAACATTAGTATGTAAATGCACGCCTGAATCTCAGGAAGGTTATGAGAATTCAGGTTGGCAAGGAGAGGCCTGCTTCCTGGGGGTTAATATGAGAGTATAAACATGCACCACTCTGAGTATAAATGCTGTAAATTAAATAGGCACCGCTCTCTTCCCAAAGTGGCAGCATGTCCAGGCCTCTGGCACACCAGTGACTCCTGCAGTCATGTTTGTGGTTCTGTCTCCATGCTCCACCAAAGTGTAATTAGTGCTCATATATGCTTGAATGGCACATTCACCATCACTACTCCCAGCATGGAGTCCATGTCTTTGGTCAGTCTTCAGTTTTGGACACCTCTGTTTTAACAACTTGGGTATAAACCCCTGCAAAGCTTCCAGTAAATACCCATTGCTGTTGCATTGCCCCCTGCCTTGCCTGTCTGTGATGTGGCCCTCTGGGATGGGCAGCTTCCAAATTCCAACTCCCACCTGGCCTTAAGATGGCATGATCTGCAGGTACCTGGACTTTGATGTCAGAGCTTTGGGGGAATTAAGGGGACTCCATCATTAACTTGACCTCCTTGACTTTGTTTCTCAGTCCATGTTTGGGTGGTAGCAGATGGGTGTGTAGCACGTTTAACTCTTACCAGCTCTGAGTATTGGTACTGACAGGGTGAAAGGAAGAGCCACAGCAGAGGGGATGGGGAGTGCAGGTTGTCTCTCATGTAGGGCAAGTCAGATTTGGGATGGCTCAGTTGCCACACTCACACAGCTGTGGTGGCGCTCCTGGCAAGAAACCCAGCCCAGCCTGTGTGCAGCTCTGTGCCAGCTCATCCAGCCTGGTGGGAGAAGGTTGGTGCAGGGACAAGATTAAGCAGTGTAGTCCACTTTGTGCTAAGAACTTCTGCATAAGGTACATGGAGACATTAGCTTGCACATATACCCTCTCACATGCTGTAAATTAAATGAGAAACTAAAGAGGTGATGTGCTTATGAGTAAGAAGTGAACTGATGAAAAAATGACACTTTATTTTGAAAGGCATGGATAAGACTAAAACACTGACATAAGAAAGCAAAACTTTGATTTGAAGAGAAACATGTAATTAAATCCTTGAACAATATGAAGTTGGTCATCAATTCTGATGCTACTTTTTGCACCTTGGAGGTCAGTGAAACTATAAGTTAAGGGAATAATATTTTGCATATGTTTGAAGTAGACATTTTTTAAGTTTCACTGTTTCCAATCCCAATTTCTGATAGATGTCCAGTAGTAATTTTTAAAATAATGAATGATAAAATCACACTGAAAATTCTTACTGAAATTCTTGCCCAGGAGATAAAATTGCAATAACAGATGTATCTTTCATCACTGATTTTGACTATTTATTCTTTGTATTTCCTTTATTCTAAACAATTTTTTTATTTCTACACTTAGGCCCCGACTAATTCTTCTCTTTACTAGTTTTGCTGGGACAACAGTGGTTGGTTATTCCAAATATGAGTAAGAACAGCAAGCTTGGGCTTGTACTAATTATGATGAATAAATTTGCCTTGAGAATGACAAATTGTGTTAGTACTTTTCACTTGATAACATTAGACAGTCAGAGATGTTAACACTTTGTAGGGAATCAGCATTAGGCAGTGTTTGGAACTGCTTATAGGGAGCTTTCAGGTGCTTGGTCTCAGCAGAAACTGCTAAAAACCTTTCTCTATTTTTATTTTAGTAAAAGAATGGTGTGATTGAAAAGCAAGGTGTTGAAAGGAATTTCACTGTAATAGCAAAATGTTCATCCTTTCATTTTACTCACTGAGTTCTAAAATAAGGACATTTCTTTGCCAGTTCCTTTGAATTTTTCTTGATTCTGAGTTGGCATAATGATGGCAGGAATAGTCCTCTCTGAGTATGGTGAGGGAAAAGAAAGAAGTACCCCACTGCCATGAGATTTTCTGCTGTTGTCTTTTGTAGGTTCACAACAGTGTTACAAAAGGTGCAGTCTTGATTGATTTCTTGTCTTTTATTTATTTTCTTTATAAATTTATTTTGCAGTTGGGGTAAGGGGATGCAATTGTATGTCAGGAAACAGCCACAAGGAGAGAGAAATACTAGAAATTTAGTTGTAACATTTTTCCTGGTAGTATTAGTTGAGTGTTTGGTTTGGTCAGGGCCTGGTTTTGAATGAAAGGCTTTCAGTTCTTCCAGGGGATTGTGGGGTTTCAAGAAAAGGGATGATAATAGCCATGTTGGGATAGCTGATAGTTTTTATTGTATTAGTCTTATTAGATTTATTCCTTCTGGTTTATTTTACTGAAAAGAGAACCCTGAAAGGGAATAATAACTGGAGCATCTTATTTTCTTGTCACTTTACTAATTTTGCTATACATATTTTTGTATTATAGATTTCTTGCTTAGTAAGTGTAGCCATTCTATGGATCTTATCTTCATCCTTTGCTTTTGTAAGGTAGGCTGGTTGGTCTTTTATAAGTTAGGGCTCATACATGAAGTTATCACATCCATTCAACTCTGTTTTTGTTTGGGTTTAGCTCCTTGGCTTTTGAACAGTCCTGCTAACAGAACTGTGATGGAAAACTTGAAACATTTTACTGCTGTTTAATTTTTTTCTGATTTGCGTGTGGATGGGTCCAGGTGATATGTTTGAATCTGCAGGTTAGTGAGAAAGAAAGACCTTTCTTGACCCATGAAATTTCCTGCATGACTTTTTGATAAAAAAATAAAAAGCTTTTTCTGTTTCTTTTTTGTCTTAATTTTCCAGGAAAAACAACATGCTTTGACAAAATTCAGAGGACTTTGGAAGACTTTGTCTGGAAACAAAAACTTCTGGACTTGAAATATGTTATACTGTAGTCCTCCTCTGACATTACAGCCTGGATGCCTGCTGGCCCTGCTCTGCAAGGCTGAGGCTGCTTTCCACCTTTGACATTTTGCCATGATCTTTCCTCCTTGAAGGGACTGCTGTAAATGGGGAATCCCTCAAAGTGATCTGTCCTCAGAATTCTCATTGAAATGGTAAGTCTGGTTGATAGAGATCTGCCACATAGAGCAGGTCAGCTGGAGATACAATGAAATGCTACACTAGCATTTCTTAATAACATACTATGTTTTCAATCAAAATATTTTTGTTGATAAGTTTGGCTTTTTGGTAAGGAAAGTATACTTGCAGAAGCACATATTTAGACATGCCAAAAACCCCCAAACAATCCAACCAGAAAGTGTTTAGCTGAAAGCCTCATTTCCCATCAAAAATAGATGCAGTGGAAAATTTTCAAGCAGCCCTATATTTAACCTCCTTGGATCAGAATTTGGTTGCTGGACTGAGGAAGGCTTACAGAGTTTTTTGGCTGCTTTTGTTAGGGTGTCTGTTTTTTCACTCATGACATCTGCCTGCTTTTCAAACTATATTCAACCTTGTTATAACTCTTGCTATTGCAGCATTTTACTGTGTTCAGAATGCTAATTCCCACTGGACTCCACTCACTCGAGTATGTGCAAACTCAGTTTCTTTCAAAGGGTGCATCAATCTTGCTCCTTTTATTTATTTATTTATTTATTTATTTATTTATTTATTAGATTTTGGCTGTGTTTTACTAAGAAAATGTGAGTGCTGTGTCCTGACTGTGCACAAAACAGTTATCACTACAATGCAGCTCCTAGTCCTTTGCCCAAGGTAGCCTTGCTTTGGCACGTTGTGGATGCAAAAGTTTATATAAGTTTAAGGACTAATTGGATAAGTGAAAGAGAAGGTCCATTGGGCAAAATAAATAGATAAATCACATCAGTCTCAGGAATTCTTGAGTGGAATATAGTTGAAATGCTAGACAGTTATTCTTGGAAAAAAAGTATTTGATTTATTTGCTCATGCTCTCTTCTCTTCACTCTCACTTATGACTGCTTTTGGAAGCAGGATACTGACCTAAATGGACCTTTGATCTGAATTGTCAGAGCTATCCTTGGATGAGGAGAAGTACACTGATGAATGGGTAAGTGTGGGCTTTGGCCATCTGGAATTCAGCAAAATTGATCAAAAATTAATTTTTTTTCACCAAGAAAAGTACAAGCACCAGAATCACTAAATACATAAGCATAGGAATAGAGAATTTTGTCTGAATAGATTGTGATTCTGGAGTCAAGCACTGTGTTGATTGATTTTTAAAGTATGTTTTGCAGCTTCCATTTCCCCTTTGTCACTTTTTGTAGAAGTAAGAAATTGCAACAACTATGTCTCAAATACAACTGTGAACCTTTTTGTGTGTTCTTCCAAAGCTGGTGGGTAGAACGTTAGTGTGAGAATCCTGCAAAATTCACTGGACATTGTATTATGACAAGAAGAGAAAGCAAACCAAGTATTAAAAATCAGGGAGGAACATTGTTAGGATGATCTGCATTAGTTTCAGCGTGAGTTATGTTTTGTCATTAGCTCAGTGTCAGAATGCAGTTTGTGGCCAGAAGCTACCACCAACTGGCAACATGAGGCATTTCTTAAGCAAAAGTTGATTTTTATTCTTTATTTCTTGTATTCTAACAGCTTCACAGAAATATCTTTCCAGATATTCTTAACTTTGTTGTCATGGTAGTTTAAACTTAGTTCATGACTGCTAAGTAATACTTTGCTGTTAAAGTCTTCACAGGCATTAATGGTAAAATCTGTAAAGGAACATACTCTTAGTAAAACAGCAGGGGTTTTTTTCCCTATATTTTTAATAAACTCTTCAGAATTTTTATGATTTCCTGAAAATAGATATATTTGGTTTTACTCCTGTGTGCTTAAATTTACCTGGGTGTTATATTGGCCAAAATAGGTGGGGCCTATATTATTTCTTTTCCTGACATGGCAGACACTTTTTATTCAGATTTCTGTCAGCACAATTTTATTATAGTACATTGTTAGTACTAGAAGTTCCCTTTTATTATTTTAGAATGACTTAAAATAAATATTTGTAAGAAAATATAATAGCCAGACAACATTTCAAAGAAAGAAAGAGTTTGAGTATTGTTGAGAAATAGATTCATCAACCCAAAGTGTGGCAGGAAGGACAACAGAGAAAGGAAAGCACAATACTGAAGCATAAGAGTGAGCTCATATGGTGCCAGCTGCTCATGTGTGGACTCTAAATACTTTCTGAAGCATAGTGCTCCACAGTCAATTAATATTAACTGAAATAATCATCGTACAAGGAAGAAATTTTAGTACATTAGAACTCATGAGTTGGAAAAAATAGAAAAAAAATGTTCATGCTTTCCCCAAAAAAGCAGTAAAAATATGTAAATTCTATTAAAATTAACTTAGAAATTCTGTGAAGTGAAAGAAGATATTGTAATCCTGTCTCTATAGTGTGTCAAGAATGGCAGAATAGTGCAACTTCTCTCACATAATTTATATGGCTTAATCAGAATTTTTATGGTAATGTCAAGAACAGAGAAGCAAATAGAGTTGCAAGATCTGTCCACTCTTGAAACTGGAAGAACTGAGGGGAGTAATTGGGTGCAAAATAAACATGTGTTCACAAGTAATTGGACTGACTCTATTAAATTTCTTTCATTTCAGTACTAGGTAGTAATTACTTTAACTTCAAGGAAAAGAGAAGATTACATCCTGTAAACTTTCTCATGCAAAATAATCTGTCCTCCTGTCGGTGCTGCTGGTTACTTGAAAATGTTTGTTTGCTTGAGAAAGGGTTTGTCAAATCAGGCGGGTAAATGGGAGACAGGAAAACAAAAAATCTGGTTTTTAGTGGGAGCTAACTTTTGGGGGTGTGGGGCAGAGAATGGACAATGAATATCACCATCTTTTAAGTGTTCACTACTATTAAAACTGTTTTCCTTATGGAGAGTCCTTGATTGGCAGAAAATTTGTGAAATAGACAGTGAAAGCAAATGTTGTGGTAAAATATATATAAAGAATCTAATGTCAAAACCCAGAGTTAAGACATACATCTTCTACAGACTTAGGAAATTATGAAGATAAACTGAAAAAGTGTTTCTGTGCTTAAAAAGCCTAATTGTCATTGTATATATCAATCTCTTGTCTGTTTTGTAGACATGTTTGTGCTATCTAACTGGCATTTTTGAAGCTAACAATATTTTTACAAGAGCTACTAATTTAGTTTGGGATATAAGAAATAGTTGTTAGCTTTATGGGTATTGTTAGTTTTATGGGTGGTAAATGTGAATGTAATAATTTTCACTTTTAAATAAGCTGCTTCATTCTGTATGTAAAACGAAATAGCTTCAAGGTGCTTGGTTTTGTAATTAACAAATGTCTGGTTGATCAAAATATCCTCTCTAGTATGAGGCATGGAGATTAGGCTAGACTGTGTTACAGAATAATGTGATTATAATGATTTCCTTAAGAGAGCACAAAGCAGCATCCAAGTTTCAGCTGACGTTTATTGACACGCAGCATCTGTTGGGAGCCCCATCAAACTTTCTATTCTTTTCTGTTTACCACCTCCTGCTTTTATTTACAGTCAGCATATCTGTTAATTAGCCTCTGGTAGAGCCAGTTCTTCTAAGAAGATCTCTTGTCTTCCTGGTGATGGCCCCATGAGGTGACCATGTACACACAGTCTGTGAGTGAATTAATCTTTAACTCGTTAATTTCAGTGCCTGATTCTGCAATGTTTAACTGCTGGCTTGGGTTCCTGCTCAGCAATTTGTATTTGGGGAATTGTGATCCTTGACTTCTGCCGACCTCAATGTCATGGACACGTCCCAGTGGGCTCTCAGCTTCATGGGTGACCTCCCTGAAAGTCATACCTTCCTGTAGTTTTTTGGTTTCCTGTGGCTGGAAATGCAGAATGCACAGACTTCCTCTGTGTCACTGAGGTTATTGACCTAGTTCTTATTGCACATTTGCGGAATAAAATTATTCCTGCACTTCCTCAGCTCTCTCTGTCCCACCATATCTGAATGCAGCAGTTTGCAAAAAAAAAAAAAATCTGAAGTTGCAGCACGTGGATCTCACAAGAGGATGCTCTGGAGGGTGCCATGCTGTTTTACAGAGCCTCAGTGAGACCTTGTGATGATGTGAAGCTGTTTGTAGCCACAGCCTGGGTGCTAGAGGCGCTTCTTGGGGTGCACTTTCTCCCAGCTCGGCTTGTTGGCTAGAAAAGAAAAACGTTGTGGCTGTACTTGAAGGAAGAATTCAGGAGAGGATACAGGGATCTCCTGCCAGGCCTGCAGTGTGCGCTAGAAGTGCTTGGAGAGGCGAGAGCTGATCTGTGCATCTCACCGGGGTGTTAATGGTTGTTTGTTTCACCTGAAACCTAAGAAAAGAGTGACTGGGCCGCTTATTTGCACAGTCAGCTGTAGGTAATGCCTTAAGTGATGAGCAAGTTCCTCACTTTTGCCCTCTCACTCCTCCAGCTGAGGAGCAGCCAAACTCTGAGGGCTTAAGTAAAGGTTAAAGGTGTCCTTGAAATCCTGCCCAGTGCAAGGGCAAGTATTAAAAGCTATAAGGTACATGCTGTGGCAATGTGAACATTTTTTCATAATTTAATGAGAGCTTTACTGATAAAAATTCACAGTTTCAGTTAAAAAAAAAAAAGAAAAAACAAATTCAAACCACCCAACCAACAGCATAATCCCTGGAATACATCCAGCTTTTGTATAGGAAAAGTACCTCAAAGGAGTATGATCTCTCTTTAGTGGGAAAGTGGTTTTTTGCTTATCTAAAAGGTTTTATGCTGGCAGAACTGCATTTCACTGTCTACTTTTTGTGGCTAGCCAGATCCAGGTAAAGTAACTTAGTTTTAAAGGAACTAGAAACCTTTATTCCTTTAAATTAAATTCCTAAGACATCCAAATGTCCAGGATGCTGTGAAAAAAGACACAAAAATTAAAAATAGAAGGTGAATATTTGCTACTGATAGTTCATGGCTTTGGAGGGCTAGTGGTGATGCAGTGTTGTGATAAAAGATCAATGAAAAAGTATCAGTTAAAGTTTCCTTTCACACCTTTAATTGTACGAAGTCAGTGCTGACTGATCTGTTAATGTTTCATGGGGAAAGTTGACACTGAGGGGAAGGGGTGGGTGACATTTCCTCAAAACGTGGTAACTGCTTTTACTTGTTTTGTGATTCAAGGACAGAGAAACAAGAGATGCTGAAAATGTTTTCTAAAATTATGTGGCCCTTCACCAGTCTTTTTTAGGTACTGTTGAAGCCATCTTTGCTAAGGAGAAGCTCCTTTACTATTAATATGCTGTCATCTTTCAAATCTCATCAAGGCAGCACCAGGATTTTTTTGCACAGATTTCTTTTGACGCACAGCCTCAATAAATATGGAAATTACAACTTAAATCTCATTTTTTTTCTTGCAAAGCAGTGCAGTGCCCAAATTCATTGAATTTCCACTTTTATTTTTTCTTAATGTTGAAAGACATATATGCAAATTTTATTAACAATATGCATAGTTAAATTTAGCTGTAAATTCCAGGCAGGGATTTTTGCTTTGTTTATTGTCCAAGTCAATATGTCTGTGGAGAAAACCTCCTGCTGTGCAGGAATACATAGTCAGCTACTTGGAAAAGTAGAAAGTTTAATTATGAGAGTTTATTCTGGAAAAAGGTAAAGCAAGCACTGGTTTTTGGGTTGGATTTTTTTAAATTTTGACTTCAGCTAACAGAAATTCAACATACACAGTTTGTTTTGACACTAACTGTTATCAGACAAACCACTTGATTTTTCTTTAGCCTGGTCTTCTGTGTAACTGAGAGATTCTGAAAAAGTAGAGGTCATGAATAAATGATGCATTCCTTAAACTTGCAAGGTAGATTGTGACATAAATGAAATAAAATCCAAGTGTGAAGGGAAAAAAGAAGCATGAACACATGTATTGCTGACAATATCTTCATTAAAATATACTTTATCCTATGAAGATATTAGTGTCAGCTGCAAATTTCCTTTGTTGCTCTCTCTGAAGTTATTCTGATTTTGTGTGGTAACAGTGAAGTATCTTTATACAAGGTTTTTGAGTGGAAGGGTAATTTATTGCCAGGGAGTATGTGTTATAAATGATATCCAAACGTATTCTTGTGTTTGTAACAGAAAGCCCTCCAAGACTGAAGTTACTGGAGTGGTTCCCATGTGTTCAGCTTTTGTAAGCCATTTTCATGGAATACATTTTATCAAGCTATGTAAAAAACCCCATTGCTTTCAAAGAAGGTGTTTCTCCTGTGTACACAGAGTTTATGTAATACTGTAATAATCTGTATTTCTCCTTGTGGTTCAATGCATATTTTTCCTTTCTGAACCTGTTCAAATGTAATATGAAGAATGTTTTTATGATAATACTACTATGGATGTATTAATTAGCTTTAAGGGAATAAAATTTTTAAAAATTATGTTATGGATACTGTTTGGGTTGCATGACTTGCATCAGGTGTGTAAGCATGTTCTTTTTTTCTTTGCATCTGTGTAGGACTGATCCATAGCCTGGGCTTACAGGTTCTACAGTAACACAAATGGTGCATGATAATTGTGTGTGGAGTAACACTGGCAGCTTTACAGAGGAAACTTCTGGACCTGTGCATAAGTTCAGAATAAGCAACTGCCTGTAACTTCCCTTCCCCCAAACAACTGCTTTTTACTGAGTCTCATTAAATGGTCCTACGTGTGGGACATGAAATGTATTTATGGTAGAGTGAGAGTTTTGTTCTGAGTCGCTGGTGCATCAAGAGTTTCTTCACAATGTTCTTCTGGCTGCCTGACCCAGAGAGACTGGCCCCTGAGAGGCACAGACCCTGATGTCCCGTGGGAGCAGTCCCTGAACCCCAGCTGGCTGAGATGTGGAGGTGCCTGATCTCCTCCAGAACTGAGTGGGACTTTATGTTCTTAAATAGGATTCAGTAACCTAAATACCTTGTAACTCAGCAATATAGCCTCCTAATTCCCCACACATGCCTGCGTTCTTCTGTACTTGTTTCTCTCATTGGCTGTTTACTGTTATTTAGTAGTTTGGAAGCTTAATTATGCTTCTGTTTTGGGAGATGTTTCTTGCTAATCTTATCCTGTATTTCTTTGGAATTTCCACTCTTACACTTTCTGTACATAATACACACACTTAATTTCCAGTGACTGGCTTCCCTCTTACCATGGCATGTGTGAACCATAGGACTGCTGGTATTTATAGAGCACCTTGTAAAGATGCTATGAAGGGAATCATTAGGGCTCAAAATTGACAGGGATTTGACGATTTTGTCCAATCTACTTTTTGACCAACTGTAGGGGGATAGAATATAAGTAAATAAAGGTAGTATAGAATGTAATGTTACCCCCTAAAGAGTTGCAGCTGAGCTAATTATTAAAGATTAGGAGCAGGCCTGATGTTAACAGGCCACAGCTGTAGCCAACAAGAAGAGTGTTATAAAAGAGTGGATTGGTTGGTTGAGGGACCTGGAGTTAGTTGGCTGCTGTGAGGACAAGGAAGAGTCAGTGCCTAGAGGAACTGCCTACAAGAAATCTCAAGGAGGTATGAAACTCTGGCAATATGGAACTTTTGCAATGTAATGACAATAGAAGTCTTGCAATATAATGATAACAACCAATATTCAAGTTGCATATTAGCTAAATTCTGCTTCATTTGAGTGACAAAAAGGGCAGGGTAGGGGTGTGTGTCACAGGTAGTTAAAGGATGCAGAACCTTGTGCCAGTCTAATGCTTTTGTCACAGAAACTTCTCTGTTCTGCTGTTTGCTCTTCTGAAACCAGCAATAGTAATCCAGGGCATAAATCAACATAACACTTTCTTCCCACGCTAAACTTTATCTTTGTTTTAGGAGTAGGATGCAGTTTGGGTAGGGATTTAAGTGCTTAGATATCACAGGTTGCTTTTTGTTTCTGAAATATTTTCCTTCTTTCTAGACAATAAAGGAACATGAATTAATTAACTAAAGAAATTAATGTGATTGACTGTTTCTTGTGGCTCAGGGATTCATGCTGTTTGGCCAATCGATGGCTGTGAGTGTTGCATGTGTAAGTAGTTATAATCACTTTGTTTTATTCATGCTGACTTTTATCACAGGGCATCTCAGTTTGTACTGAGGAGCCCTCCAGGTGGACCATGGCCTGTGCATTCCACCCCAGTGAGGGGTGCTTTCAAAGGGCCTTTTGTTGCTCTATCAATGCAAGGCCTAAACATATTCCATAAACCATCTTACAGGATCAGAGAGTAACTGAACTGGAGATGGAGAGAATATGGTAAATTATGTTAGGAACAGTCTAGTGATCCTTGAGGGACCCTCTGCAACACTGCTTGTGCCAGCATGTCTTTTTGCAACCATCTTTTCAGCTCTGGAGTTCTTGCCATGTGATAGATTTAGACATTTAATTGTCTTGTGTTTAAGGCTATCCAGCTGCTTTCAAACCAATATTGTTAACATTCTACCTAATGAGGCTGATAAAAATGAAGATGTTTGTACTTGGTTGGCTTCTTCCATGAGCTGGGATGCATCTGGGAATTCAATCTATAGAATCTCTTCTTAGAATTATCCAAATATTTCTGAGTGCCAAATATAACCAACTGAAATGTCCAGAGATTAGTAGATTTCAAGCAATTTTTAGACTAAATCTAAAAATCTCAGCAATTTTTTAAAATAGAGCTGTTGGTGCTTCCCATTCACAGGATTTTTTGTGGCATTAATGTAGTGTAAATAAATAATTTTTACATAGAAATGCAGAATATAAATGGTTGACTACTGTTATATTTCCTTCTACTCTATATGTGTTAATACAGTACCATACCAGTACTGTGGTCATGAGAGATTATGCTGGTGGAGAACATGATCATGGGATTTGACCTCCTTGGAAGCATGGACTTTTCCAGGTCATGAAAGGCCAAATATTCAGCTCATGACTAGTGTAGAACTCTTTTTCTGTCTTAACAGAAATACTGACACCTGGTTTGCACTTGAAAATGTTATCAAGGAGGCCTGTCAGGGAGGGATATGAATTTTTTGCTGACATAGCTATGCCAGCAAAAAACCCAGTGCAGAAGCTGCATAAGGAATTCTTATACCCGTACGTTTTACTTCTCTTGAGGGATAGGTGTGGATTGCTTGAGAAGAAGAGTCTTGTTAGTGTAATTTCTATATTAACCTTTCTAGTGTAAATCAGCTGTAAGCCTCATCCTGTAGGGATTCATGTGCTAGTTTATCACTGCACACAGAGATGATACATCATAGCTTATGCTTACCTTGCTCCCAAGAATGACCTCCAGAGCAACTCTAAGAGTGGTGTCACTGTCTCCTGTTCATCTCCTGCCTACAGGCTTGTCTTACCGCTGCAAGTTCCTGACAATGCCTGAATTTTTATGTTTGGCATCTGTCCTGTTGGTGGCTCTAGTCTTGAGGGTACCTTTGGGGCCACACTTAGGAGATGGTACAGACAAAACCATTGCTTAACTGAACTACTTTCAGGAAAAAGGGGGCAGGAGGTAGATATTGTAGGGGGATAGAACATAAGTAAACAAAGGTAGTATAGAATGTAATGTTACCCCCTAAAGAGTTGCAGCTGGGTTAATTATCAGACATTGGGAGCAGCCCTGATTTTAACAGGCCACAGCTGTAGCTAATAAGAAGAGTATTATAAAAGAATAGATTGGTTGGTTGAGGGGAACTGGAGTCAATTGGCTGCTGCGAGGACAAGGAAGAGTCAGCGCCTAGAGGAGCTGCCTACAAGAAACATCAAGGAGGTACGAAACTCTTGCAATGTAATGACAATAGAACTCTTGCGATATAATGACAAGAAGATATAACAATGAAAAGGAGGGAAAGAAGCTCCTTAGTAGTGAAGCTTATGATGTGCAGCATGCAAACTGAAGGATGAGAAGTACAAAAGTGGAATTTTCCTTAGGTGAATCAGTTCCAGCAGAAATAAGCACGTGGGAACACTTGGTGGATCAGGACTGTCCTTTGTTGGTGCTACAGGCACTACCATAAGTAACAAGTGGCTCTAAAGAAATTGGTAGTGGAACAGGAGAGTAGAAGTGGTTTGAGTGAGCTCAGGTTAAGACTTGAAACCTTCCCTTGTCTCTTACAATGCCTTTTCTGTATGCCTCTAATAACCTTTCATTTAAAATTCTCCCTTAGAATTGATGCCCTGAAGTGTGGGCTCATGATTGTTACAGGAAGGACTCCTTTTACTTTATGGAGAGAGAGACACCTCAACTAGAAATTGCAGCTAACCTCCAGTGTGTGGATATTTTGTATTGGTTAAGTTACTTCATAACATCTGAAATGAAGGCTGGACCAGATACTAGAATACATTATTTGCACTAGTAGAAATAATTTCACATCATACTCTGCAGGAATTCAGACTTGTTCTATTTTTGGGCTTGAAACAGGAACAGCTTGAACAAGCTAGGTGATGTTTTATTTGAGACAAAGGTTTCTTTTTTCCTCAAAGGTTTTTTCAAGACATGAGGAAGGCACATTTAAAATAATACTGCCACAGTTAGATCTGCAAATGTAAGCTCTGTGGCCGTGCACTGAGGTTGATTAATCAGTCAAGGTTAATTGAAATTGGTATTTTCATGTGAAGTCCTAGAGACTCACTTTGGAAATGCATGAATCTGTAGGCCTGCAGTCTCCCTGACAGATGAATCTAGTCTTGAGGATTGCAAATTCGATCCCTGCTGTTACCAGTCCAGCCACAGGGGCCATTTAACAAAAGATCCCTGAGTTAATGATTGCTGTTCTATGATAGGGATATTGGACTTATTATACACTGAACACAAAGGTCTCTGATCCATATTTGTGCCTTGTTTCCTGCTTGGGATTCAGCACCACATGGTGGTAACTGTCTGCTTCATGCAGGAAAGAGTTCTGCTGTGATATCAGTGAGCGATAATATCAGAAGAACATCCGTTTCCCATGAATTTAAACTATTACTGCAGTTAGGTGCAATTATTGAGAATCCCTGTAGAGACGTACAAAAAATGTTGTCTCTGTCCAAAGATGTTGATTCTGGAATGTAGCAGTGCCAGTCTGACACGCTTAGTTTGGGGTCTCAGTGGCTGCTATAAATTGTACCCTGGAAAATGGTTACTAGGGCTATAAAGTATAGTGCTGCATTTCAAGCTCTATTTTAAGTATCAGTGGCTTTGTCAAACTATACATGTAATTTAAATCGAATTTATATGGTGAAAATGAGTTGAAGAGGAACCAATGGAACAAGATGACTTCATAACAAAGAATATTGACTTTGCATATTAACTTCATTAACTTAATGCAGTCTCTTGTGTATTGGGAAATTGTTCAAGTGAGAATAATAGCTTTTGAACTACTTACAGGCTAATAGGTAGTGATTGTAGTCACTAAGACTTTGAATAGCTGTGGCTGTTGATTACACAGATTAAATGTGAGTGCAGTTTTCAATATGGGTGATTTAAAAAAAACCTAATTTTCTGTCCTTCATTTTGACTTTCATGGCTAATGACACCGACTTCTAATGCATATTAAATTCTGAGAGTGGGAAATTAAATTCCTCTTCTTCTGTCTCAGAGACATGACTGCAGAAGCTTCCATATGCTTATTTTAAATTGTTCAAGATTGAAGCTGTCAAATATAAGGTTGCATTAGTGGTAATTCTCATACAGTGGGACCTGCTCTGTTGAAACAGCTGATTGGTTATAGATGATTGTAGTGTTCATAGCACTAATTTTTTATGCACCCCTTCCTTATGTGTTTTTCTCTTCATATCTGAACTGTGTGCTCGTCTCCGCATCCGCTGTGATTTCTCAGTGAATGCTGGTTCCCAAGTTCTTTCTCTATTCTCCCCTTTTTTTCTTTTTTTTTTTTTCTCCAGGGCCTAATTATGAAACAGCTTCAAATAAATACAATTTTTTAACAAAAAACATTCTGCTTCCTGTGAACAATGGGCTGAATTTTTCTCTTTATTCTTGGGGAGTTCTTATTCAGTTGGAGTGCTTTGCAGTTGGCTAGGCCTGAGATTTCTGGGAGCTGTAATTGTGTCTCATTAATTCTTACAGTAATGTAGGGTAACTATAAGGAGCATGCAATTAGTGGTCTGGTCAATGAATAGAGCAGTTAATCAGCAGACAAAGGATGGGGCTCAGGACCTATTAGGCTGAAAGGAAGTGTTACTATTGTCACAGGCAGTAGGAATGCATGCAGACATGCCTTAAAGTTGAACTGTTTAAGGGAACTGTGTATGTGTTTTGATAAACCAGTTTTCCTACCTATTCCACTACTTGAGAGAGATTCATTTAAGCTTGCCTGCTAGAAGTCAGAGACCATAGCAGGGGTTTTCAGCGGGCTGAATGGGCTTAGTGTATTCTCTCACCTTAACAGAGGCAGCCCCAGGGTTTATCAAAAATAAAAAGTGTCTGAAGCGATTTAAGGCATCCTTAGCTGTTCCTCCTCCTGCTCAGAAAAATGGTTGGTGAGTGTAAAGTTTAAATCGGGCATTGTGTAGATTGTCAGTCAGTCATACTCAGCATGTTTGTCTTCATAATGAGCCTTATTTGTTCTGAATGGCTGTGCTTTCAGTGCATGTAAATGTATGCAAATACTCATAACAGTTTAAAAATGGTGGCTCTTATGGTAATAAATAACCTCTCCTACTTTTATGAAGGCCTGACTTTTACTATATCTAGGGTTTAAAATGCAAAAATGACTCCAACTTTTGACAATGCTTCAGGGTTTTTTGTTAGCTTCAGATCAGAACTTCCAGTTGTTTCTGCCTTTGAAAAAATATGAACCTCATGAATCCTGTGAAATGTTATGACATATGATGATTATTAAGAAAAAAGCTTTATCAATAAAACACTGCCCTTGAGTAACTCTTATTTCTAGTAGGCAATGCTTCAAATAAAAAGTCATTTCTTCTCTTAAGTTAAGCAGACACTTGGCATAAAAAAAGTAGTAATTGAAATAACTTTTTTGTGGAAAAAGAGGGAATCAAACTTTAATTATTAAACTTATATTCAGAGCCTAGTGTTTTTCTCAAAACTGAAAGTAATTTTTAACTGTCTTCTTTGTATTAACAGGTCTGTGGTTTTATCTCTTCACATGGTATTCACATCAGCAGCAAGTAATGTTAGCAGAATAAAGTCTCTCAGGCTTTATATTAAGGATTCAATTATTCTGTATAATTAGCCCTGATTTGTTAAATATTTGAAACATTTTCTACTCTTAGGTATGGAACAGTGTACTGGAGTGATCAAAACCATAAATAACTTGTACCTTTACTCTGAAAATGCTTTTTTAATCAAATAATAAGAAAGATTAAGCCTAAGTCTCTCTCTTTTTCTGTTTGGATTTTATTCCTACAAGAAATATCACTTTTGTCCACAATCTCTCGTGTATTTCTATTCCCTTGAAATACAAAGAGGCAATGGATTCTGGTATAAATTAGGTAGATTTAATGAAATTTATGAGTTCTAACTTGTGCCTTGAATATAAAATACTTGAGTGAGGCGTAAGGTATTTTGCTGATTCCACTATTGTCACCTATCTGTTTTTTTCATTCTTCTGTGCCTGTTTTTTGAAACACTTAGGAGCTGTGGAGTCTTGGGAATAACAGTTTCTATATGCCATACGTAGAAAATCTTTCCAAGGTCATTCTTTTGTGCCTTCTTTTAAAGAAGCAGGGCAGACATACCCTGAAAAATGAGAAAATAGTATTATTTCCCTACTCAGCAGCTGGCTGTTACCTCACATATATGCTACTTTCCCATTTATTTAGAAAGTGATTTCTCATCTGCTGTCAGACAACATCAAGATGTTGCTGCTCGGTGTCACTGGCAAGGATTACAGGTTTAGGGGAAGTTGCCTCCCTGTTGCCTACCTCAGTAAAGTTTTTCCTGTTGAAACACGGACTCAGTCATGAGGGACGATTGATCTGAAAGCTCTTAAACTAAAGTCACTGAAATACATTTTGGAGAGGCAGCAGATTAATGGTGGTCTTCCATATTTTATAAATTATGATGGGATGGGCATTATAATAGAAATTATAAGCACTCCTTAATATGTAAAGATTGATGAAAATCTTTAACCTTTTTGCAATAACAGAATATCCATCTCTGTATCTCTCTTTACATAGACACACGTATATTTTTACTTAGTAATAAGAACTAGTATTACTCTGATAGACAGTGTAGGGTAAGGTAAATTAAACAACTCCATTGCTATTTTGAGAACTTCTCTTTTTCTTAATATAGTGTGAATCTAATCTGGTGTACCTGGCTTGTTGTGCAAGGTAACATTGATTATTATAATATAAACGCATGGATCTTGCTCTCTAATTTAAGCTACCTGTCTACGTTTCTTCATCTGTTATCAGAAGAGAGAGAAAATATTGCTTTCTGGCCAGTTGCCTCACCTGTTTTAAACTTTGTTCATGAGTATTTTTGTTAAGTGTCGGGTCTGACCTTGTTGAAGCTGTTGCTTAACCTGGTACTGTCACCACATCACCTCCCCATTATGAAAGAGATGATGGTTTTAAAAGATGGCTGAAGTGAAATGAGGGGATTGCCTTCACAGTGAAAATCATTCCATCATAATTATTTCACATATTATCTACCTGTCCTGAAGAATCATCTTAGGGATCAGGCTATGGTGCACAAAACCAGTAAGTAATTTTTTATGTCAGCTGAGCAATACATTTGTAGAGTGTATGATACTGCTGAGAGAAACCACTGAACATACCCTTTTTAACCTGAGATTTGGAAGAGTAAGCTATTTAAGTCCAAAACTGTGGCTCTGAGTGCCTCCTTAACTGCAATTTAGCCCAGGTGACACCTAAATCCCATGAGCAGCTTTCCTGTTCCGTGGTTCCTGCCATGCTGGGTGCAGCCAAGGTCCAGACCAGCTCCATGGGGGCAGAGCTTGTTGCCCTGCTCTGGCAGCTTGACTGGGATGCAGGAAGCAGATGTTATGGGATCAGAATTACCTGGGACAGCTGATCTGTTCCCAGAGCACAAAATATCCTTGAACAGCTTCATCTTCTCCTAAAATGCAGTGACAGCAGCAGCTGCTGCCAGAAAAATGGAGCAGCTCCCTGTTACATAACATTTTAGTAGCTAGATATTCATCCAAGAAATGTCTGGGTGGGCTTGTATCCATGCTGTGTATTGCCTTGCAGGCCACCCTAGAGTAGAGGCTAGACTGAGCTAGCAAAAGAAAATAGTGTTAGTCCTCGAATGTCTTTACATATGAAATGGTTTGTCAGGAATTTGAACCAGAATCAATTCAGTGACCCAGAAGAGAATATGGAGTATTGGTGCGCAGCATGCTCTGTGCAATTTGTCACAGCAAATAAGGTGCTCTATAGGCTACTTGCTACAATTGTTGCATAACATTTTCTAGATACAGTTTCTTTAGCAAACTTGCCTGAAAGGGCATGAATTAAAATGGCCAGGAGCAAGAACAGGTAGTCTTTCTGATGGCTGTGCTGAAAGAAAATTTCTTGTGACTGTTGTTCCTTATTTCACTCTAGTCTATGGTAAAGGAGGAAGTAAAACTCTTCCTGACTAGGAATTGTTCCAGCTGTATTTGAACTGTGATGATTTGGACCATCTGTGTACAATTTAGAAATTACGGTTGACATTGTGACATTGTCACTATGTTGCAAAATTCCTCTGCATATCTGCTTTAGTGCCCAAATAATTGATGGCAGGATAATGAACACTGTATTTTGAGAATAAGTTTTGACTTGCATATCAGAAAAACTGGTGGCATTGGAAAGTCTTGTTTTCTTACAGAGACCTAAAGAATACATTGCAGAAAATGTCCACATTGGCAATAGCATGATGCCAGGTAATAATTTACAGGGGGACCAATTTTTTTTTTTTTTTTTTTTTTAAAGAATGAGATATGTAGCTGAAAGACCAGAGGAGGACAGGGGAAGTGGTTTGACTCCAAAGGTGCCCTTAGAGTAATCCTAAAATCTATGAGAAGGATTTTTGGACTATATGAAATTCTCCCAGGGGGAAAGTCCAGAGTGATTAGAGTTTGCCCAGAGGTGACACGCCTTGGTTTGAATCTCTGCACTGTCAGCTGCTGTGCTTGCATCAACTTCAAGTTTCATGTGATCACTGAGTTGCACATAACTTTCTTCCTATCCACATTTATGTCTTACTACTATCACAGAGGAGGAACAGTCATACAGGATCAGACTAAACATCTGTCTAGCTGGGTATCCTGTTTCTGACAGCAGCCTGGGGTAGAGTATAAGAAAATGTCAAGCACGTAATGATCCCTTCTTGGTGTACTCTCCTACCTTCTACTGAATCATGGTTTTGGGACTTCCTGAGCCAGAGATAATGCTGACATTTTTCATCCCTCCTCACAGTTCTATTAGTGGTGCAAGCCTTAGAGACTTACTTTTTTTTTTTTAACAAGCCTTTTGTATAAGAACTTTTATTTTTTTAATGGGGTATCTTACACAAGAACTCTTTCTTACAATGTACTGCTAAGCTCATATGTCTTTTTCCTTGTTTAAATTCCTCTTTGGAATTCTTTTCTTCCTTGACATCTATCAGAACAAGTTTGTTGCTAATTTATTTCCATTTACTTTGTTAGTTAGCTGCTCATTAATGTGAGGGGAAGGGTGTGGGGGATCCCTAGGGAAGCTGCTGGCTGTGCAGGCTCCAGCAGCATGGCTCCATTTTAGCTGCTGTGCTAGAGAACAGGGAGGAGTTAAGGTGCTCAGTCCAAGACAAAATTTTTGAAAACTAACAGTTACAGGAGCCTTCAATTCCAGAAACTTCACATTTCTCTGCGAGACAAACTTGTTGTGCAACCCAGGTCCCAGCAAGACAGGAAGCAAGCCAATTGCCACTGACACAGGTTTTGAGTGATGTGGATAATCAAACAGTAAAATAATTTATTTGGCTTCTTCTTCCCAGCAAGTTGTGACTGGTCCTTTTCTAAATCAAGCCTTGTCTGAAAAGGATAAATGGTGCTACACTGCACACTGCCTTCCCTCCCCCTTCTTTGCAGCAGGAAGTAAAAGCGTCTGTGGAAGAACTTTGGTGTGAGCAAACACAATCTTGAGCCAGGAAATGTTTATGCAAGAGCACGTGAGAACCTGAAGGAAAATGTAGACCTAAAAAAATCCTGTACCTAACAACTACTTCCCTTGCCTCATCAAATGTAAAGGAATTTAAAATTTCTTGGCATTTTAGTGCACGTGGTTTTTAAGTAAAAGAAAAAGAACAAAAAAACTTCTATGATTACTATAATTTTGAGTTAGATAAGTTCTTTTTCACTTCAGTTTTTACTTCTGTTGGAGAACTTGATAAACCAGTGTAGGTTTCAGGAGGAGTGGGTCCATGTCCTTTGTGGCTGTAGGTGTGTGTATCAGTCTCTGGGCTCCTACATTTGAAAAAAATAGCTTACTTAAGGTACCTTACTACCAAACTGTTAGAAGTGTAACAATTCTGACTACAGAAATTCTTATCTAGATGTAAATGAATAAGAAGGGAGGAGTGCTCTCTAAAAGCTTCAAACATGGGAAAGAAATAAGAAATATTACTGAGTCATTCTTTGTCACTTAGTTGCCAAAGCCAGCTATGACAAAGAGTTTATAATTTTTTCTGTTGCTACTTTTGCATGCTGATAGGTTTAAGTGGAGTGATTAAGGCCCTGGAACACGAGATGCAGTTTGTGTGTCAGCTAATCCAGTGCTGACCCCAACTTTCTCGTCTCTGTGGGAAGGTTCTCTTCTGCTTCAGCATCTTGTCAGCTACTTTGACTGCACTTAATCCTACTCGTATTTTGTGGTATAGGCCAGGCCAAAAACATGTTCTCATAATTCAGGCCAGGCAAATTAGAAAGGCTTTGCCTGCTAGGCACACTCATTACTTTATTGCTCAAACGTTTCACGGTGAAATCAATGTATTGTTCCTCCTCTGTGTCACAACCAAAATAGTCTAGAATCACCTGCTTTTTCCATTGTTGTCCCCTTCATGTCCAGTTCTCAATAATTTTGATGCTATGCAGGTCTCTTTATGCACCTCTGTTTTTCAAATTATTCTCCCCCATCCATCAACTGACCCTCAGATTTAGAATCTTCCTTTGTTGCCATGTGGCTTCCCTATTGCCAGTCATCTCTCAGGGTCAGTCAAATATTGCTGTTCTTGTTATTGACAAACAGATCTGGTGAGTGACCTGCTATAACAAACTAAAAAATAACTTTCTATCATGAGAAAGTTATATCCTGTTTTTGAATTCTGTTCCTAAAGTCTTGCTTGTGAAGGTCAATTTTCAATGGATTGACAGTAGGTTAATGTTATGTTTTCAGGATCTGTAGTGCTTTTGGGCACAGGAGGTTGGAGGGCACTTGTTAGAGGACTAGAAGCAATGCTAACCTCTTCTTTTTTGAGGTTTTCAGTCACTTAGAGTGATAGAGTGCTTAAAAAAAGTGTGCTTAAGATTTCAGAGATGTGATTTTTTTGCTTATTCCAAGGAACCCTTCCCATCCTTTGAAACAAAAAACCTGGTAATAAACTGGGATTTGGAGGTTAGAACTTTGTATATGTGAAAAGTTTTGTTTATTATTCTCATGGACTGGACTAATACCTATCAACAAAGCGGATTCTATGCTGTTGGTGGGGAATGAGCTGTGGGCATAATTTTATGAGTCACTGTTTCTGGGAAATAAAACCATGCACATTCTATCTTTTACATGAATGTCTCTGACTTTAAAACCCCCAAATTATTGCACTCAGATGGAGTACAGCACTCCTTTTCATCCACTTGTTTTCCTTTTGATTTATTTGAATTAAGGTAGATGATGAGCTAGAGCACACAAAGACAATGGGTGTATGTGCCAGAACCTCAGGATTATAGGCTAAAATTAAAATAAAAATTATAAGTACATACAGCTATGGTTACATGAGAGTTTGTGTGTTTTCTTTGCTGGTTTGTCATTAGAGGCTTTTTGTTTTTAATTTTATTTTTTATATTTTAATTTTTTATATATTTTTTAAAATTTTTAGTTTTTTTATTATGAGAAAGGTAGTATTGGTCTCCAAATATTGAATCTTTTGCTGCATTTCTGATCTGGAAAACTTGCACTGTGCTTCCTCCTCCTACTACTACCTCTACTGCTACTACTTCTATTAACAATTATAGTTGAGTAATGTTTAAGACATGCTAACTACCACAAGAATACACAAGAGAGTTGTCTCTTATTTTGGAGAACTTACCTTCTGACAAGGAGACAAACCAAGGTGCACAAATGGAAACTGTACTCAGTAGCACAAGGTATGGAAGCTGAGTGTATTAGTAGAATATTGTTACTGAGGTTTTTGAAGGCTTCAAGGAAAGGAGAGGATGAAGAATAATGAAGTTGCCATCCAGTTATTTCTGGGGATTTCCTGCCTCAGAGAGCACTGCAGAAAGCACCAACATGGTTACTTAGGTGACTTAGGGGCTTATCTGGACCAATTTATGCACAAAACACAGGGGTCTGAAAAATGGGCTACATATGCAAGTAAAAAAATTAAATATCTTATGTTTTAAGTGGAAGAGCATGCTGTATAATGAGATACCCTAATTACAGTGAAGGAAGGGCATGGGTCCAGTGAGTCATGGATGAACTCTCAGTCTCTAAGGCCAGGCAGCTCTTGGGCACTGCCTGTCTGTGCTGATGGTCTGGAGAGGTGGGGCTCGGTCTTACAGGCATCCAGAGTCTGAATCCACTCCTCCACTCCTGCTTTATCTTCATAAGGCGGAGTGGCTGTTGAAATCTGACTTTGCACGTGTGTTAATCATCACCTGGTTCATTATGAAACTATTCCTAACGTTTTAGTAGCCCTGTCTGAGATAGTGTCTCCCAGCCCCGACAAATTGCCAAGAACACACCGTTTGTATCCAGCCTCGAATTAGCTGTTGTTTTGTTCAATGTCATATTGCAGCTGCTCCTAAAGTTGTGGTTGCAAATCCACATTCTGCAGTTGTAGGGTGATGCTCATGTGCCCCTTTATGGATGCTGCTGATACTCTGAATTGTTAAGTTATTGATGTTCTGCTGTACTGAACACAGAAACTGAGGAGGATTTGAGCGAATATGAGCAGGATGCGCAACTCACCAGAGCAGCTTTTAATGAAAGTGGAGGCAGGCTGTTGGCAAGGTGTCATACAGGAATGTCTGAAACTTACCCGACAGGTTCTACACAAAATTTAAGAGATTTAAATAGTTTTTTTGAATAGTCAATTTATCTTGAATGTTGAGTATTCACTGCAGCCTCTCCATTCATTCTTCTGCCAGATTTATTGTGCTGCAACACTTTTACTCACCACGTTTTCTGCCTTTCAAATCAAGACTTTCATCCTGCTTGCCTCCTCTTCCTCACCCTTCTGCAGAGGCTTCCCCTGCCCTGGACATGCATTGCAAAGAATTGGTGGCAAGTGTCCTGTGTGTTGAATTAGAATGGTGATAGTGCAAGACTGAGTGATTCAGCCCCTTTGCTAATCTTTTCACTTATGAATTTTAAGTAATATTTATTCCCTGAAATTCAGAGAATAAAATTCAGCTATGAATTTTAAGTAATATTTATTCCCTGAAATTATGTCAATGTTTTACTGACATGCAGCTTACCATTGGGTTTATTTGTTCTATTTTTAAAACTTAATGCCTGCTATCTTATCCATTGTTTTACAGATGTGTAAAGGGCTCTGAAAGCAGCTACATAGTGGAATTTAGCAGTGCATGATACATTTTATTAGGATTAAGAGCTTGTAAATTAATATAGAATTTCTGAGAGCTTCAGAATATACCTGCCTGAAAAAATAGCAGTAGTGACTTGATATGATATTTGTATGTTTGCTTTTAGTTTGCAGAATGTCTCTGAGAGACAAGCTTCCTGCTAGCCAATTTATTTTTCAGATAACAGGGACTGTCAAGAAGTACATTCAGAAGGAAAACACAGTAATTAATTTGTCACTGAAACCTGAGGGGTCCTCTTCCTCATATAGGTGATAATGAAGGTTTTGCATGTAATTAGCAGGAATAATTAGCACATTTCTGGTAACAAATAGACTGAGTGGTTCTCTGCAAATAAATTAATTGTTGTGTTAACACAGGCAATTGTCTCTTTATTGTCTGACAATGCCCCTTGTTTGCACTAAAGCCTATTTCCGACCTTAGCAGCTTTTCACAAATAGGAAAGAGAATCTGTAAAATTGTACCTCATCCATCTGCTTTTAAGAAACTTCAGGACCACCAAGGGACTTGTTTGTTGAGACTTGTTAAACAATTTATAATCGTGAATGTGTGTTTCACTATATTAACAAATGGATTGTTCAAATCAACTTAGTGGGTAAACCAGAAAACCCACACTAATCAATCAAACGCTTCTCTGAGCATCTAGGAGAAGAAATGTCTGTGAAAAATAATACAGCAGTAAATTCCCAGTGAAGATGAACAAATCCCAGAATTCCACACATAATCCCACCATGAAGGAGTATTGGTTTTACGTGGTAGATGTTCCTCATGATGCAAAATCACACTGTGATGTGTGCGCCCTTTGCTTCACCGCTGTAAAAAGTGAAGGTGTCACAGGTCTGCTAAAACTCATCCTGTGAGCAGCCCTAGTTTAGGCAAGGCTTACTTTGCCTATACTCTCTCTTCATTTGCTCTTTTCAGAAGATCTAAAAAGCTACAATTGAGCTAGGCTTTCTACTTCAGGTGTTTTGTTTCATCATTTTTCTTTCTCTTTTCTTTTTCCCCCCTGTGTTTCCTCTGCTTAGGCACAGCTGTCATCTCAGCAATAAGCTTACATTAGCTTCTGGGTCTTCATAAATATGGAAACTGTTGGTTATGCTGAAGCCTGCAGATAGATTTCATCCCTCCCACGTGCTTGTGGAGGGGATAGAAGAGGAAAGGGAGAAAATTTAGTTTGAAGATGGGGTGCTGCATGTATATGGTTGGGTAAAATAACAAATTTTGTTCAGGGGAAGTATTGCTGCTTCTATTTTTTGCTAGAGTAGTAATTCTCTAGTCTTCCTCTGGAATGGAAACAGTGAGAATACAACTGATAGGTGTCCCTTTTTCTTTGAGGGTAGGGTTACTGTACTTTGCCAAAATAACAATTCATTATTTCACTGCCAAATAAGTACTTATATTGATAAGTACTGTGTGTTTTGATTTTTATATTTTTGTTTTTCTCTAGTAGCCATGGAACTGCGCAGTACAGTTAAATCTTGAAACATAATGCCAACAATTATTGGAATTAATGTATCAAACTGTGGCAGAAACCAGTCCTGCATTTTTCAGTGAAAGTGTTGTATAACAGCAATGGTTTCCTAAAAAAAAAAAAAGGCAGTCTTCAATTTCCTAATTAGGTATTTTCTGGCATTATACATCAGTGGAAATTTAACCATTGGATCTACATTTCTCGTTTTCCTGCCTTGTTGAAATGCTACTCATTGTAGCTATTCCATTGTTCTTGTCATTGTTGACTAGAATGGGTACAAGAATATGGAAACCACCATCAATAAAAACCCTCACAGCCAAACAGTGCTTTTGCAAGTGTCTGTACCATTGTGAAATTTAACACCTGCCCAAACATGTGGCTGGTTGACTTCAATCCCTTCTCACCAGTGCATTGCATGTCAGCCAGACAACTTCTGTTGTGCGTTGTGTCAGGTGTTGAGTTGCTGTCTATGCTAAGTGAAACTTGGTGAGTATGAAAATAATGCCTACTAAGAACACATAAAAACTTGCATCTATCAGGTTTTCCCAGGGACATCCTACAAAAGTAATTTGGGCTTCCTCTACTGTTTGCTTCTGTGACCACTGCTGGTCATCGTGCCAAGGTATCTTCTGTTTAGAAATGATCCTGTGGAGAGGGATGTAAGCCTTGGATATTGTGCCATCAAGCCTTTTACTTTTTGCAGGAGATTTCTCAGTCCTGAACTAAGATTTGGACTTTATTGTCCTCATAAAAGAAGACTTATTAACAATGTTAGTATTAATTGATGGTTTATGTGGAAGTGGAGAGATAAATGGTTGATAAAAGCTGGCTCAGCCAGCATAGAATGGGGAAGAGGGATTCTGAATGGGCTGACTCAATAGGGTAGGGCTTCTGAATTGTTTGGAAAATGTGGCTTCCATGAGATGAGGAGGAGTGCCATTCAACCTTGTAATCTTTCTGTCTGGTGGATCTTTAGGATGCCACTGTTTTGTTGCTTTATCTAGAGTGAGTTTTGTACCCCATTTTTCTTCCCTGTACATATCCAAGTGCACAGACAGCACTTTCACTTGTTGTGTTGTGTTTAGTGCTGGCTGCTCTCTGCCTCTCTTTATCTACTCTCAAAAAACCCCCAGCTGACCAAGATGGTGGCTCTGCATGAATTAAATAATAGAAAGCTTGAAGGAAAACCAGTTTTATGCTAGCAGCAGAGGCAGAAAAGCATTCCAGTTTTTCTGATTCAGTGTTTCATCAGTGTCTTCATGGTTGAGCCAACATGGGGCTTATGAGGTAATTTGGCCAAGTCATACAAGATTCTTGTCAAAGAAGAAAAATGTTTTATGATACTTTTAAAATTTTTGTCCTTTTTTGTTACTGCAAAATTCTTTTTCGTTTGTGTGTTGCTGATTGTCAACAGCTAGAAAAGTGAAATTAAGCAAAGGATTATTCATGTCACATGAAGGTGGCAAAAGAAGCCCTGGTACAGCCTGGCAGAATAATTGACACAGTCTGTGACCCACTCTGTGCTCCCTATGCTATCTCCTGGGGCCCATTAGCTTTGGATGCCAATGAATAACCTATCCCAAGTGCCTGCAGCTCCTCCTTGCTGCACTCCCAGGGCAGCCCTGTCCATGTGTGGGGTGCACAATAAACTCCAAGGTGGGGTGAGTGAGGCCAGCTGTGTGATTGTGATGAGCCAAGATGTGTCCATGCCCATGGGGCTGTCCCTGTGGGGTGCAAGGTCACCTGTTGGCAGCACAGCTGGTTCCAGACAGCTCAAGGCCTCGGTGTGTGTGCAGCCACGGGGCTGGGCATCACCAGACAATGAGTTAAGTGACTGTGTAATTTGTACTGGTGACAAATGTTGACAGAAGAAAGATAAAATCTAGGATTAATATTGTTCTCATTAAAATGTTTCCTTTGCTGCTAATTCTTCCTGCTGAGATATGCTACTCACATTTGAACTGCTGCTATACACAAAATTTGGTAGGATGAACCAAGTTTAATTCCTCAGCTTTTAAATAAAGCATGTGTTTTCTTTTTAAATAAAATCAAGCTTTTTTACTTCTGTTGTTTTATAAATTTTTATATGTGATGACAGCCTTGTGGTGGTGAAATAAATGACTTCTCCCTTTGTGTTCCATTTGTAACAATGAGCTAAATTCATGTTCTTTATATTTTGCTCTATGAAGCCACTTGCAAAACTGTTATCCAAACCAAAGTGTCAGTTGCTGATCCTGCATCTCAGCACTTTATCTATATTTTCCCAAAACTGAAATAAATCAGGGTGTGATAGATCTTAGCAAATTTCTGCAGTAGCTTTATAACAATCAAATAACACCAGAACTTCTGGGAATCACACATAACATGATGGAACATGATAGTGAGGGATGCAGACACAAGATTTTGTAATGTTTGCCCCAACTGTGTTCTAGGAAATTTTCTAATATAGTCCCAAATCCAGCCTAGAAGGAGACAACTTAAGCAAACGGGTACTTTAACTTTCCATGCTCCTTTTCTCTGAAGGCTAGACAGTACTGATAACTTTCAAAGGAATAACTTTCTGGAATTTGCTTTTAGCCATTGCTGGTAGCCTGACTTAACATAGTAGGATTAACTGAAGATATTTTACAAGAGCTGAAAAAGGTGTTCTTTGGCTGTTGTTTAGATTTTTTATTTTTCTCTTGATTTAGTTTTAATCTAATCTCTTCTGGGCACCAAGCAGAGCTGAAAAGTGAGTGACTTTTTATCTAAATTGAAGTGATAGCAATTGATCAGGTTTTCATCATCTGTCTTTGCTGTCATTTGTGCTTCCTCTGTGATCTGCAGTTGACTGAGAGAAATGAAAACTTAATTGAATTCTTTAGTTCTCTAGCTGTTTATTTATGGATAGGTACGTTGAAGCATGGTGATGTAGGACAGAGTTCTCTTTCTTGCTATGAATATAAAGGTTTTATTGATTTCATTAAAAGCAGGGACATATTTGACTTTCATGAAGAAGCAGGATGAAATCTAGCTTTGTATCATGACTTGGGAGTTGGTCATGGTGACTGATGATAGAACAGAGAGCTGGTCACCTTGGTGAGGTTTCAGGTAATGCTGATCTCCCCCATTTTCAATTTGTTACTGACAAAAAAACTGAGAAGGTTTTTAGAAAATGCATTTTGCAAAAATATGCTGGTACCACTACCTCTGTGGAATTTGAGAAACGCCTGGTAGTCTTCAAAAGATATCCCCAAAAATATTTTGTTTTCCCTTCTGCTTTAGTTTCCCTCATTAAAAAATGACATTGATTTGGATATTTTACTTTATGGATTTTGCACCATTAGAACAGTGGCGTTACTGTGCATTAAGTAGTCAAGAAGAAAAGCAAAATTCAGCCTTTCAAAGGAAAATTAACCTCATAAATGTTTTTGAGTAATAAAAAGCTTGTAATTACCAGATTCTTTTTTTCAGATGCCAGAAGTATTAGCTTAAACTCTGAAAGGCAGATATTTTGATTGTGTTCTGCCACATGGTCACTATAAGACTTTTTCAGAGGTATTTTTCCAAGTAGATATATTGCCAGTACCAACTCTTGTAATCATTGTGCATTGATTCCACCAACACATGGGGAACTCTAGTCCAAGTTAAATATTAATAGAGTTTCTTGCTTGCAAATTCTCTACTGCTTTTCAGCTTAGCAAATAAGCTCCTTGCCCAAGGATTTGGTCAAGTGACAGAGGAAAAAGCCCAAATCACCAAAACAATACCTTAAACTTTAGTTTGTTTGATTTTCTTTAGAATGGACCAGGACATAATTTTAATCTTTTTTCATTGAGTAATTATATCTCCGAATGTCATGACATTGAAACAAATTCAGGGTTTGAGGGATATATATGATATTTACTGTGATAAATGACCTTGAATTCTTCTTTCTAATTCTCCCTACATTTGCAGAGCTGATGTAAGTATTAAAGCAAACATTGACAGCTCATGTTATTAGGAAGCACAGAAGAAAGATCTAAGAATTAGCAAACACTGGTGTGTACAGTGAAGGTAATTTTAATTTTATTTTTTAATTTTATTTTTTTTTTCTTCCCATGTGTTGGTGGCTTTTCTCCTGTATTGGAAGGCAAAAAAATGCTGTCTCAGAGCAACAGAGTTTTTTTGTTTGAATCTTTACCCATTGCTGCATCTTAATAAAGCTCACTGAAATTCACCAACAAAACACCTTGCAACATTTATTCTCTCACAGTTTGCAAATAGCAGCTGAGCCTTTGTTGGGCATTTTTACTACTCTGGAGGGGTAAAAATAGTGTCGATGAGCATTGGAATTAAAACATTCCTAACACTAATCCAATGTTTCTAGCAGTCTTGTAAACAACTCTTATTAAAATTATGGGTAGTACTGGAAAATATTTCATCATAGGAAGACAGGTTCTTGGGGCAGTTTGTTCTTCTGCCCTCTGAGAGTATTATTATTTTAAATCACTCATCAATTGTACCCTGTCATTTAATCTGAATGAATGGTCTTGGTATGAAAGTTGCTGTGAATGGCACTGTCCATTTCTTTTCTGAGGAGTGTTTATTGCTTTGATAGCAGAAAATGAAATATGCAGTGGGCTAATAAAGTGCTGTGGATGTCACTGCATGCTGGAATCTAAAGATATAAAAATGTATTTGGTGGCAAAGTTTAGGGGTGGTTCCTGTGAGAAGCCACCAGAAGCTTCCCCTGTGCCTGACAGAGCCAAAGCAGAACCAAAGCCAGCTGGCTGTGGCTCCTCTGAGCTAACACTCTTAAGAAGGGAGAAAATTCACTGTTCAAGAGAAAGCTGCAGCTGGAGACAGAATATGAGTGAGAGAGCTCTGCAGACACTAAGGCCAATGGAGAAGGTGCTGCAGGTGTAGAGATTTCCTTGTAGGCTGTGGCGAGGACCAAGGTGAGGCAGCTGTGCCCCAGCAGCCCATGGAGGTCCGTGGAGGAGCAGAGATCCACCTGCAGCCCATGGAGGTCCGTGGAGGAGCAGAGATCCACCTGCAGCCCATGGAGGTCCGTGGAGGAGCAGAGATCCACCTGCAGCCCATGGAGGTCCGTGGAGGAGCAGAGATCCACCTGCAGCCCATGGAGGTCCGTGGAGGAGCAGAGATCCACCTGCAGCCCATGGAGGTCCGTGGAGGAACACATCGACCCGCAGCCAATGGGACTCCATGCAGGAGCAAGGGAGGCTGTGACCCCATGGAAAGGCCATGCTGGAGCAGGCTCCTGGCAGAACCTGTGGACCCATGGAGAAACAGGATCCCACACTGAAGGAGGTTTGCTGGCAGGATTTTTTTGTGGAGGGCTGTCTCTGTGGGGGTGACTCCTCATGAGAACGGGAGAAGACTGTGAGGGGTCGTTTCCCAGGGGAGGAAGAAGCAACAGAGACAGCATGGGATGGACTGACCACAGCTCTGTGAAGATGAGAAAAAGGGAGGGGTGAGGAATAAGTTGTTTCAAGATTTATTTTTAATTCTCATTCTCCTACTCTGATTTGATTGGTAATAACTTAATTTTTTTCCTCAAGTTGACAGAAATTGATGAGTGGTCTCTCCCTGTCCTTATCTCTACCCTCGAACTTTTTGTTATATTTTCTTTCCCCTGTCCAGCTGATGAGAGCAATGATAGAGCAGCTTTGGTAGGCATCCAGCCAGGGCCAACCCACCACAAACAGATACCAGAACAGATGTGATAATGTCTGTGAGCATTCAAAGGGGGATACCTGTGGATTATTGTCATCAATTATTCCTACTGCTTAACAAGAAAATAGCAATAATGACAAACCTTTAATGTCATCAGGAGAGAGAAAACGCTTATTTTAAGAATAATCAAATTTGTTCTAATTTTAAATTCATTGTCAAGTTGAGGGTTTAGCCACTGACTCTGATTTTATACAGATGATCAATGAAGGGAGGACTTGAGTAGAAAAGAACCAACACTGGCTTGCTTTCAGAAATAAAGTGGAAGAACGCAGCAACTTAACAGCAAAAATCTTCCATGTGCTCAAAATATTAAGCACCAGCATAAGGTAGCCTAGGTTTTTCATGGCTGTTTAGAAACAGTTATAGCAAAATGCATCCCAAACTTAGATTTTATTTTTTTGACTCCTCAAAATAGAGGCTATTTGCCAAGTTTTGAGCTCTGTAATAAAGCCAACTCAGTCATCATAGGAGTAATCACACAATAGAAGGGGCTGCCAAGGGCTGTTTCCTAACCAGTATCACTGGAATATGCAAGACTCAACAAGATACTTATCTGTCAGGGATGCTGTAGGATTAGTGAAATTATGCTGCAGGAGGCTTGGATTTAGGTAGCCCTTGAAATCCTATTGACAGAAATCTTTCCTAACCAAAATGATTCTAGGAACACATTGTAAGAGCTGCTATGTAGTGGGATTAGCTTTAAAAAGAAAATGTACATATTTTTCAAAATATTTCTAATATTTTTATCTTTTTTTCTTTCTTGCAAAAGAGGTTAATTTCTGACAGCATGGATTTATCTTGCATAGTGTCTGATATTAAAAGAAAAAAATAGCAAAATAATTATATCTGTGTACAGACTTTTATTGTGGCTAATCTTTCATAGTGAGCATGACTGTTTTCATGTAGCAGCAACTCTCCATAACCACTTTTCCTTGAGAAGAATAGATGATCTGGAACCCCTTTTTGCACCAAAACAGAATAGTGTACCTTCACATGAAGGATGGTCCGGCATTATTATTCACAAAATTATGTGAAATATAATTTTCACAAAAACTTCTGTCCCTGAAACAAATCCTTTGGGTAGGAAGTTCCATGCTGTATTGGACTCCCCGTGTTCCAAGGGTTTTTCCTGTCACAGCCATGGTTAACATTCCTATGGCTCTGGTTGCTGCTTCTGGGCAATGGATGTGTGACTGTCCTTTATGGAGGACCTTGGGCTCCTTGGGGCAGTGCATTTACATTAACCCAGCAGAGAACTTGGTCCAAGGAGCGTTTAGTTTCTGGGGCAGCAAGATAAACTCCCCAACATAACAAATTGGTGAAATTTTGAGTCTTAAAATCATTCTAGAACAATGGAACAATTTAGTATTAATTGGCATTAATCTAGTACAAACCCCTGCTGAAAGCAGGGTGAATATTACAGTTACACCTTGTGGTGAAGAATGAAGGAACACCAGAGTAGTCCACAGCTGATATCCCAGAGGAAACTTATGATCAATCCAAAATCCCCAGTGAGTCCTAAAAAGGCAAAATTATTTTTGTGCATGCTGAAGTGATGAATGCTCCTCAAATATACTGTTCCAATTTTTAAAAAATCAGTTTTTGTCTGACTTTCTTTGTTCATAATCTATTGATAGATCATCTGTAACAATACTTCCAGTTCTGTCTTTTTTCAGAGGTCCTGTGTAAATTTTGAAAGTGTCAAGGAACCTCCTCCCATGACCATGTGCTCTTTCTCATTCTTGAATGAGCCTGTCCATGTGAGTTTTGGAGTGGGCTGTCAAATAGAGCTTGAATTATATGTGGAGCAACTGCTCTTTCTGATGAAGGCACAATATCCCATGGAAGATGGTTTAACTTTGAGATTGTCTCAAGTAATTAAACTCACTCATTTATAATTTTTTCCAGTTCTGAATTAATCTAGACTTTTATGAGATTGATATTACCACAATTTATTTCACATAACTTTATAAATTTTGCCAAAGCATAGCAGGTGAGAGTGTAGGTAACTCCTAATGACAGACGAGCACCTGCAGAGGGTGAGTCAGCAGACCAAGGCTGATAGTTGGCAATACAGGATTTCTCTGTTACAAACCATCTCTAAGTCACCCTGACCTAAGAAAACATCTGTACTGGGGGCTTGACTGTACATTCAGCTAGCCAAGAACAGCCATTCCAGAATTCTTTTTGAATAACTGTGTGTGCCTAAATATTTATTCCAGTTGTATCTCCCTATACTCTTGGTTATTCCTAATTGTTTGTAATAGACTCTGAAATTTTATATGGTGTTTCCATCCCAGTTGAAGCATAAATAGGCTCTAAGGAAGTCAATAATGTTAATGTTAAGCTTTTCCTGAAGTTGCATTGCTTGTAATGTAGGAAAAGGTTTTAGGAAAAATGCTGTAACTTGGGTTTGTCACAGCTAATTCCAGCACTAGACTGAGGTATTGCTGATAAGAATATTCTCTTTACTCCTCCCTCTGCAATTAGACACCTGTGGATCAGGATTACACAGAATACCATCCAGCATGTCTAATGTATGTCTGTGACTCTCTGTGATAGCAGAAGGCTCCTGCGATGAGAGGCTGCTGGGGGATGAATCAGGACCAGGGTCACCAAGACCTCTACCTGCACAGAAGGTGGTATTCAGACTTGTGTTCTGCTTGATATACTTTTGTAGCCTCTAGGACACCACAAAATTACCCAGGTCTTCTGGGAAAATATTATTGTGTAGTTTGAATATCACCAAAGCCCTGATTTCTGCCCTGCTTTCCATTTTATTGTAGTGTGGACTCCAAAATTCCAAGAATTTTCAGCTCCACCTAAACTTTTTCCTAGTATGTGGTATCTCAAATGGAACAAGTGAATGTGTGTAAGGAGAATGAAGGTCCATGTGATGGAAAGTTCTTGCAGATAAAGAAATGCAGAACCTAAGACAGACTAGAGGAAACCAAAAGAGCTGATTCATGAGAGTAAAGAAGCAAAAGACAAAGGCAGTGCCCTGAAGTTGGCAGCAGTTTTACACAGGTATGCTGAATAGTGAGTTGTGGTATCTTAGTAAACTCATGAAACTTCTGTTTCTGCTGTAGGTGTGATGGAAATTGAGGCAATGATGTCTTGATTCCATACCTGAATCTGATAGAATTTACAAGCTAAAGACCTCATTCAAACACAATGGTCTAACTTGTTGTGAAGAATGAGTGACTGTCACCTGGGGACTGCATGGTGTAAGGTAGCAGTGAACGGCATCTTCTGAGGAAATCT
This sequence comes from Geospiza fortis, assembly GCF_000277835.1. Lineage (NCBI taxonomy): Eukaryota > Metazoa > Chordata > Aves > Passeriformes > Thraupidae > Geospiza > Geospiza fortis. The sequence goes on from NW_005054511.1 coordinate 285,858, forward strand.
GTTGTCCTTTTGTATAATTTTTTTTTCTCTGTGAGGATATACATCAACAAAGACAATCCCTCTGCAAGCTCCCCATCTCCCCGTTAAATAGGGACATGGCTTTCAGCAGTACAACCAATATGGTTAAAAACCCCAGTTATAATTCAATGACCTGTTGTTTATTTTCATCTTTGAGAGTCAACGAGTGAGCATCTTAATTGCAAAAACTATGGATCTCATCTAAATTACCTATTGACCTTCTACAACCAATCCAGAAGGTGATAGCCATTCATTTCTGCTCACAAAAGGAGGAGGTGGGCATGAACCAGAAGGAAAGTGAACTTTCCTAGAGTGTTTCCTACATTTATAAGAACAATTTGTTAAGCAATCCAGACAGGCCCAATTGCAGCTGGTGCAGCTGACTGTGGTTAATTTACAGAAAGTAAATAATCAAATTAGTCAAGTAAATTTACCCACCCTATCTGCATTTGCCCCAGTCTTCTCTCAGGTGGAAAACTTTCCTGTTGCATCAAGCTTTATCACTTACCCATGGTGATCCTTTACTTATATACAACCAACACTGTCACACACTTCTGGTAAAATCCTCTTGGAATTAGTGGTGAAACTCCTCTAAATGTCCATGAGGATTTATCTCTTACAAAAGAGCCTTTCAGAAAAAAGCAAAATACATTTAAATTTCTGTTTTGTTAGATGAAGTAAAAACTGTGATCATACCTGTTTAGGTCATGTTTTCCTCTTATTTTACCTGTGTTTAATTAAGAAGTTACCATTTCTACTTGCATTATTCTACATTCTGGAACTTAAAATTCCCATATCCACCTTGAGTTTATATTTCTATCAAAATATAAATATTTTTTCTAATTTTGACCGTTTCCTAATCTCTGATGCTGATGACAATAGATGGGTTTAATATTTTAATTCTTTCTTTAAATTGTTAATAAAACTATGAAGAATATCTATCTGACATAAATCCCATTCAAACAATTCTTGCTATATTGTGATGATGGATGCTTTAAATTCTCATTTTCTTCTTTCTGTCTATACTCCTATTACTTAGTCTAATGATTTTCTTTATCCAGTCTCAAAATTTTCCTTACAATAGCCCATATTTAATACCATCTGCACTAATCCATCGTGAAAAATTGTCAAAGGCTTTCTGAGAGTCAAGATTGCAGCTGCTACTCTAGTTCTTCATGTCAATGGCTATTTCCCTAGAATCTTGAGGTTAACAAGATGTTAAGACATTTTTATTTCAAATTTTTGTTTCCAGTCTGATCTGGTTTTATATATTTTTTTGCAATTAATACAGCTTTTATATCTTTAACACTTTTGCTACTGGCTTTTAAAATAATTTTAATTGGTCCTGACACCAAGTTAATGCCACTGGAATTGAAGAGTTCACCTATTTGAGATCATAGAATATCCTGAGTTGGAGAGAATGCAGGAGGATCTTTGAAGTCCAGCTCCCAACCCTGCACAGGACAAATCTGTGTGTTCTGGAGAACATTGGTTTTGCCACTGTTTAGCTTTAGAACAGAGGTACCTTCAGATTCTGTGAACCAATATGCTTGGTAACGTGTTATCTTGGACCAAAGTTAGATTAAATACAATTTGGTTCTCTGTTTAAATAAATTTTTTAAGTTTTTTTTTAGCCTGATATGTTCTTGCAGGGTTTATTAATGTGTATTGCAAGATATATATAAAAATCTATAAGACCTACCTAAAGAAAAGTAAGGAAAATGCCAGTAGAAAGCTGTAACAATTGCTTAGAACTGGAGAGCAAGAGGAAATCACAAAGGCTTTAGCAGCTGAGAATTTGAGTGCTAGATACAGTAAATGCAGATGATAAAATACAATGGTAGACAAAAGTAAGGGTAACTCTTCTTGCTGTGTTTGTATGGATGCTTTTTCTTTCTCAAAAATTTTAGATGCATGGGCACTTATTTATTTTTTTTGGTAGCTTTTCTATAATCCAGCCATTCAACAGCCTCAGGAGTCAAGACATCTGCCTTGGAGATATACTCGTGTTTTGATGAACCTTAGAGCATCATAGGGTTTTGACACAATGTTGAAATGAAATCTTTGATGCTTGGCAGCTGTTGGCTGCATGGAATGCTCTTTTTTTTTTTTCCCTTTTAGTGTGATGTTTACTACACATTACAAGAATGTGCGTCATTTTGAAGAACAGTTTTAATTCCCTTTATCCAGAAAGCTTTCTGTAAAAGTGATAAATTCATGGGAATGTCCTTTTGGTGAAGAATGCTGGCAATTTTAACAGCTGTAATTGTGTATGTAAAAGCAGAGGCTTGGGATAAAAGGCTGTGTGAAGCTTTGCACATGGTTGCAGAGAGATGCCATCAGATGAAATGCTGGAACTGACAAAATCATCTTGGTATCCCTGAGCAGTGCTCACTGTTAACCAGAGGGGAGCTGCACTTGGGAGGCTGTCAGCCCCACAGAAACAAAAGATGTCCCACAGAAGGAGCTGCAAATGCTGTTACAGTGCTGCTAATGCAGGCTGGAAAGCCAGCTGGGATGGCTCCTGTGGCTCGTGCAGGGCAGGAGTGCTCCCATGGCTGCAGAATTCCTGTGGCCATGGGGGCCTGAAGGGATGGGGATGGTCCTGGAGCATAGGAATGGGCAACTGCTGTTGGCAGCAACAGCTGCCTCCTCCAATCTGCAGTGAACCCTGATCCACGTATGACTGATAGGTCACACTGATGCTATGACAGCCCTTAGGGCAATTTCTGTGCAGCATTTTATTTTGTGTTTATTAAAGGTGGCATCTTTCCAGCTGCTCTTCACCAGCAATAATAATTTTTCACTCATTCTAAATGGAAAGAATGGTGACCCCTGTCTTCATGCAGCAATGGTAGAAACAATAAGAAGCCAATGCCCAAGACTGTGGAAAAGCCAAAATTGAACTAAAACCAATGGGAAAAGAAATTCAGAGGGAATGCTTTCCAGGGAATGCTTTCAACTGCTTTGCAGGTGTCTTTGTAGGAGGGACATCAGTGAACAAAAAGGTAAAAGAATTAAGAGAAGTAAACATGGAACAGGGACTGTGAAGGTGTTCACAGAGCTTAGGTCTACAGTCCTTAATGGAAGGGCAGATGTAGATTTCAAGGTCATTATATTCACCTTTGGTATTGATTTTTTCCCCCTTTGTGTTCAATAAAACAGGACTTATACATTCTTTCCTTTCCAAATAGAAGCAAGAGAGCAAGGCCACAACTACCTGACAAGGTGCAGGATTGAGTTCTTGGAACTCTAATCAGTACATTTCTGTGCCAAAATGGGAACAAAGTTCCTTTGAAAGCCTGTCTGCTGTGTTTAAATGTTGAATGCTGAATTGTCCTGAAAATCTAGCCTCAACAGTGGTAAATTCTACTGATAACCAATTTAAAAATAACATGGGGCCAGTATTTTTAATCCAATCCTATCTACCATTACACTCTCAAAGGTGAAAGACTTAATATGAACTAAATAATATATGTGCTACTATGGTTGTTTATTTATTTTGTAGCTTAGATACACAACTGTATCTAATCAGTGTAAATCTCATGTTCAATTACATTTAAACACCACACATTTCTGCAAATGTAGTTGCCTGCTTTTGATTTTTAAAGTTAGTTTTCCCAGTATATCTCAAAATCAATTTGCAGTAATAGTCAAGGTGATACAGATTGTGTTCATGCACACAGACCTTGAATCTCATGCTAAATCAGGATTAGTCTTTGCTCTGCCTGTGGTTAAGAACCACTCTTCTGCTAACTGCTATTTTATGGATGTGGCTAAGGCTGTTTTTATCTATGCAAGGTTTATTGCTTGTGTTATACTTACAAATTTCCATAATTTAGACTGCAAATTCCATAATTGCAGCTTTAAATGAGAACAATTTTTGCCAGAGCTTAGTTTGACTCTGGTTTACAAAGATGGGATTTTTTTTGGTGGTGGTGGGGGATGATACCACTTCAGTTATGTCAGGATTTCTATTGGTCTAGTAGAATTCTTTCCTCCTTTTAACAACACTGTGGTAGTGAAAGTTTCAGTTTTAGGCAAGTTTTCTGATTCATTTAGGTTTTTTTGAGATTCTCGCTGCTACCTTGTAAAATTACCACCCGTTGTGGACTTGGAAACAGAATATGAAGCTGCATTTTACTTGACTATCCTTAGTATATACTTAAAATATAAGCAAGAGGGAATAACTTTATGGCTCTTTTATATAAAAAATAAGGAAATCTTAATATTATGCAGTAAAATCATGATTATAAGCAGTTTAGGCAATTCCTGGTTTTTTCCTACATATAAATATTGCCTCATAGTATGAAAGATATTTATGAGCCTTATTAATCAGCAACCTATGATTTGTGGTTTGTGACACTCTCAGGGGTTGACTCAGTGGCATAGGAATTTCTCTAATGCATCAGAAGCAGTTCAGGCTTGCATTTTTGCCACTAACAAGTACCAGCTTTGGTATTTTCTAGAAAGTTTTCCTCTATTAGTGATAGCCAAAAGTCAAAAAAGTAGAAGTGATGTCTGGATAATCCTCAACATGGCACAGGATGCATTTCAAGATGTAATTACATTTCAGTCTGAGGAGATCAGGACAAATTAAAAGTTTGTTTCCTGTGGAAGGAAAACTCCCCTATACTGTAGTAATGTTTAAATTCAGAAAAGGAAAACATGTAAAAAGGGAATGCTTCTTTAAAAAGAGCAGCCAACAGGGTAAAATGATTAAAGACCCTACATTAGAGGCTCAGAGTAACAGTGTACCACCTATCAAATTAAATATTTTAAAAAAGAACCTTTTCCTAAACCTGACTTGGCCAACAGTACAGCAAGATAGTACTCAGAAGTGCAAATGACAGATCAGCAGGATGAGATAAATTGTGTCCTAGGATTCATGGTGCTACTGTCAGAGTTCTAGAACTTGAATATGGAATTTTAAAATTATTAGCTGCAGTGTGGAATTTATGTTCTAATCAGCCTGAGGCTGACAAATGAGTCTAATATCTTTAAACACTTCCTATCTTCTTATATATTTTCCTGAAAAAAAAAGAAAGGTAATTAGAAACTTACCTGGTGGTTCAGTCTAGCAAACCATACATATCTTGAACACTACAGACATATTGATTATTTAAATAGTGTCCATTTAAATTTAATTTAAAAGGTCTGAAGCCCTGCTGTATTGCTGAATAAACATCCAGCAGTAATAAAATGTTTGCTATATGAGTGCCAGTGTTAGCTTAATTCGACTTCAGGATATCAAGAATCACAGGCACCTTCTTCCCAGTTAATTGCTATGTTTAATTTGTTTGCTCAAGTAACACAATACTTTAGATTATAGTAGAGACCAAAAGGTCTCAAACTGCTTATTCCCCTGAGCAAGCCAAGAAATGCAAAAGAGGCCCAAACATGTTGAATACCCATCATAAAGAACAGCTAGTTTTTTGCAATTTTTGATAACAATTTGCTGACATGAAAATTGACTATTATGTAGTTCTTTTGAAATGCTCCTGTACTGTGAATTCTTTTGTTTGCATGAAGGAAATATCTAATGGTAGCAGGGTGCTTATTCTGGACAATGCAAAATGAGCTTCTGTAAGCATCTTAGATGAAATGCTGACTGAATAAACATGATATTAATTGCAATTCTCAATAATTTTCTACTATGCCTGCCACTTGGTAGCTAGCAGCCAGGGCAGACATATGCTCATTGGCGATTGGTTTTGTGGTGCACACATGTGCATCCTTGGTAATTATCAAAGTAAACTTTCCAGGTGGGAACTTGTTACCTTTAGGAAGTAATTTTAGTGGGTAAACTGTAATAAGTCCACCTCATCTTAACGTTATTATAAAATCTCAGGGTACTGGAACCGTTGAAATTGAACCTGTCTGATACGAAAGACTTCTGTTTAGTGTAAAGTAAACAGGTGCTAACTCTTTTCATTTCTGCTTCCATCTGACTATGTCAAAGCTTTTCATGTATATGAGCTGTCTGATTTTTTTCTTCTTAAACTGAAAAATCTGTGACTTCATAAAACAAGCATAACTTTAAGTTTCACTGTCCCTGAGGTTCTTCAATATCAGTTATCTAATCCTTAGCTTGGAGATTCACCATCTTTAAATTAAACTTTAAATTAAGCAAAACATAGTTGCCCCAGCTGAACGGAATCTTGGGAAGACACATAATGAAACCAGAAGTTTTGTAATTTACTTTTCCTTGCTGACTGCATTTCTTTACTATTCTTTGATTTCTACTTTCAAAATTTCTGCTGTAGCTGGAGTAAGCAGTAGATAGGATGCAAAAGATATCTATCAGCTCCAGAGAGAAACCATAATGGCACAGATAACCCTCTCAGTAAGCAATGATTTCTTGAGATGCTAATTTATATGATGTGTGTGTGGTGTGTGTATTTAACCAACAGAACTAAACATTTACAGAGGGTGTAAGCAATTTGCTTACAGGTGCTGAGTGTTTTTCCTTTGTGTTATTATGGAAGAATGCACTAAAATCTCCTTTTTTCCCTAAATTTCATACACGAAGCATGTGCATATCTAATTTCTATGAATTTGAATGCCCAAAGAATTCTTTAAAAATGTCTCATTCGCTTTGGCCCTGAAGGTTTCTCTGGAATTCATGAAGAGCACTGGCTATCTGCATTGCCCAGTCACTTGTAAAATGTCATCTCTTCAATTGAGCAACCTAGAATGATGCAGCATAACTTTGGGAACCAGCAGCACTAAATTAGAGATGCAAACTGCAGACTGTAATATTAAAAATGTGTTCTCCTACCGTGGCCTAATTTGCCTTTTTCTTTTTTATGCTGATAATGTATCTGAACCCACACTGTGAGCAGTGTGTAATAAGTTTCTAGGCTTTTGGCATCTGTTATGGACAAACTGTGGATTCTTTGCAGCTTCAAACAGCAAGTGAAATGAGAAGATCGATGGAATTCGTGTCGAGATGTGTGACATGGAAATGTGCCTAAACAAATGTAATTTTGCAGCAGGAGCACCTAAATTGTGTTGAGGCTAAAAAACCAGATCTTGCTTAAAGCATGAATTAATTAACTGCAAAACATTTCTTTCTCCTGTTGTTACACAAAATAAAGGGCTGGGGATTTGAGTCCTGTAATTCAGCATATAAAATTGCTGTCAGAATCTCTGGCTTAGGAAGCCTTGAAACCGCAGGATGCTGGAATTGTAAGGAGGGGAAGGATCACGACGTGCTTGCCTTGCTTCTCTACTTTTCCTTAGGCATCTGCTACTGGCCACTGCCAGAGCCAGGATATCCAACCAGGTGGACCTTTGGTCTGACCTGGCATGGCCACCCTTAGGTAAGAATACATGAGATCTGGATATTTTTGATTTTCAGCCCCTTCCAGAGCTGGATCACCACTGAGGATGAGTGAAACTGTGACTGGAGGTCATTCTAAAGCATTGTTATTCAGGTTTGGAGTAATTTCAAGGAATGTTGTGCTGTCCAAAAATATGAAAATCCACTGGATATGCAGTCCTACTCCAAAGAAGGAAATGGTATATGTTCACATATTCTGAAAGGATTTGAAGTAGAAAGCAAATTGTAACCTTCTGATCAGGTAACATGAGATACCGTGATGGGTGTTGTACTTAACTTTGTACACCCTTCTGGTGCTAGGTGTGTGCCTCACTTTTACAAGAATAATCTGGAAATAAGCATATTTTCTCTATCTCCTTGCCTGTTTTTTGCTCTTTGTTTATCTAGTTTTCTTTTTTTATTTGTGTGTCTATTTGTTTGTTTTTAATAGTACATTCTTTGTAGCAAAATCCTCTGGCATTAGTGGCTGGAGCACCAGACACAAGGAGCCCCAAGCTTATTTGGGCTGTTCAGGCGTTGCTGTATTGCACACATGCCCATGCTTTCAGCTGAGGTGGTAAAAGCCAGCTTGTCTGAGGGGATATTCAGTTTGCTTTAGATGCACCTTCTCTTTCCAGAGCATAGATATTTATGTAAGGCTGTAAAGTGTAAGTTGGAGTTCTGCTAGCAATGGAATAAATAATTCATTCTTTTAAGTGACGCATTCTCGTTCCTGAATCTCTGCTGTCAGCAAAGCAGGCCGGGCCCCATGTTATTGTCTCTTGGTGAACGTACAAGAGAAGAGACCTGAATTTGACATTGTCAAGTTGCCTTCTCAGGCCCACAGCTGGGGAAAACTGCCCTGGAAGGAGGCAAGTGAATTCATATGTGACCCCAATTGCTACTTGAACCATGGCTATTCACATTGCAGCAAGCAAAATTGGGAAAAAGGGGTGAATTCCATTGTACTTGTTGAGCCTGTAGTTAAGCTGTTTCCAGTCTCTGGTCTTAGACTGCATAGTGTTTGGACAGGAGCAAGATGTGCTGGGCAGCTGATGTCAGAAAGGGAACTCTTCACTATTAGCACAGATTTTTATTGGTATTGACCTTTCAGATGTTTAAAACAATGCTGCAACAGTGTGCAGGTGACTGAGGTGTCCTTTTGATTAGTGCTGAGAAATACCTGCTGGAATTAAACTTACAAAAAACAGCATGGAATGGTTTGTCTGCTGTGGAAGAGCTTCTTGTCCTGTGCAGATCCTTAAGTCTGCTGGACTGACTGAATTAGGTGCAGTTCTCCTACAAATGCTCTTTGGAAAGCATGATCTGAAGGTGCCAAGTGAAAAGGGAGCTAAATGTGTTCTGCAGTATGTAGACCAGAAAGAGAAAGAATGTTACAAAGGAAGCAGGAAGTCTGAGAAAGTCTTGATTTAATTTCCATAAATGTTTGTTCTAAAGATACAGCAAGTACCAATATGAAAAAACTATTATACTAATCTTATTTCTCCCCCTTTTCTGGAATTTTCCTGGTTACAACTCTTTCTATAACATTTAGTGGGGTTTTTATTTTCTTTTTTGGGCGGGGGGGGGTTTGTGCTTATTTTGGGTTTTCTTTTCTTTAATATTTTTTTTTCCTTTGAGTGCTAATATTCTGTGCAGTTGCATGAGCCTGTATTTCAAACTAATTCAAAGGGTAAAAGAAAGGTCTCTGGAGCACATATAGGAATGGCCACAGTTTCTGGTGAAATAAAGTTTTTAATGGAATTAGAATCTGTGACATATTGTGAAAGACTTCTATTACACCCCTAAGATTTATGTAGGAAATGGTCCAGACTCCTACAAATTCTTGTTAATAGTGAGGAATATATACATTAGTATGCCAGATGACATATCTATGTGCCAGATTAAAGCAAGTGAAGTTTGAGTGTAGATTTCAGCTGAGATGGCCTTCTGGAGAAGTTCACTGTCTTTCTGACCATTTTAAACTCTGTTTTATCGATCAGCTGCTTGAGAGTGAAAGGTTGAACTAATTCAACCTGAATTAGTTTTGTCTGAATGTTGTAAGAGTATAATCTTTGCTTACAACAAATGAGGGACATGAATTGACCCAGTTGTCTAAAGTTTTCTCTTCTGTTATTAATTTCAGATGCTTATACTTTACGTGAATATGATTTAGGAAATTATGAAACATAGTAAATATTTATATGTTTTTTTTTAAGATTACTTTAGACTTCAGGCAAAATATGAGAATAAAAATGGAGTAAGGTATTGTTGTTTTTAGTGAGAATGGAGGGGTTGGTGTGGTGATAATTTGCTTGGATGCCAGTTAAAAGTGTCTTTTTCTATGGAATTTGGGTAAATTGACTGGCCAATGTAAAGGAAAATAAACTGTTTCATTACACTTACTTCAGAATGCCTTCCTATGTAGGGATTCTGTTATAGAGTAAAGTCTGTTAGTTTTCTAGCAAAATCATTATTTTACAATGCAGTGTTCTTGTGTTATTCCAGCAGAGCATGGAGGGCATGGAAAGGTATTCTGGGGGGGAATACAAAATCCATTGTCCTGAATCTTCACAGGCCAAGCTGCCAAGGTTAAAGGGGTCAGTTCATTTCTGTTTTCCCTGTAGACTGAAATTTCCCATGTGTGTCCCAAGACAATGGTGTGTCAGTGACAGAGCCAAATGTCCATTAGGATGTGGAATAGGGATTATGCTTTTGGGAAAATTTTTGTTTGTTCATTTGTACATATTTGTTTGTCTTTTTAGTAAAAATATATAAGAAAAATAAGGAACCCAAAATTTTAGAAATTCAGTCCTGAGTTTTGATCATTATTTTATATTTCTGAGATTTCCTAACAATGAAGCTCATATCTATCTTGAGCAGGTTTATACTCATCCAAGGCCATGAAAATTAGGTTTCTTAATTATGTATTATATTGCTGGTATTTTTCTGTTGTTCGGGATAAAATACGAAGGCTTCTCTTTTTGTTCTTACCTGGAGAGAAACTTGAAGTTTTTCATGGCATGGAAACTCTGAGAAGTTTAATTTTTAAAATTCTGAATTACTGTAATCTGATATTTAGGTGATTTTGCTTTGTTAGTATTGACACATGCTGCATATCAGTATTTTATGGCAAAGGTATATAACAAGTGAAGTGATGAAGTAAAAATATAATGGAAATTAAAAATAAAATAGAGCAGCAGTTGTTTATTAGAAATTATACATTTGTATTTTGTTAAAATTCCTTTTTCCAGAGAATACTACTGATTAAATTTTCTTTCCTCTAAAATCTTCCTGCATCAGTATAGAATATCAGATATTTCAATCTGATGGATTGGGGAGAGGTTGCTTGCTATTAGGTGCCCCAGACTGAAGACTGTGCCTCCATTAATATCAATGAGGATTAAAGGTGAAAAAATACATAGCCATTCATTTGTCATCAGTATCTGATGGTCCATCTAGCTTGAAGATCAAGTATTTGCTTTTAAAAGGAACAACAACTGTATCAATTGCAGGTGTAATGGGTTTGAATAAAAAGTTTAAAGTCCAAATTGCCTATATAGTTGTGCAAATACATAGTGAATTTTTGTATGCAGTTTCTACAATCTCTAGGGCGTGTCTTTGCAGTGGGACCGTGGGATGGAGGTGGTGAATTCCTGTTCATTCAGTCCTGAGGAAGCATCTGTGGATATGAAAGAAGAATTCACTCCACCAGATACAAGCTTTGAATCTTGGTGTTGTGATAAGTTACCACTTCTCCTTTCCCGAGGTTTGGTTTCTGAAACAGCTATCAGACTGATATTTGTGGCTAGAAGAAAGAAAAAAAGACTTTGGTGGCATTTACTTGTGATATTTTAAAAACAGTGAGGAGGATTGGTATGAGTAGTAAAAAATTTAGATGAGGCTGTGGAGGGAGAGATCAAGACTGTGAAGGGAAAAGGAAGAAAGGAAACTTCAGAGATTAGATAAGCAGCCACAATTTTCATGGCATACATGATCCAAGCCTCAGAAGACATTGTGGTTCATATATCATTGGACTGTGACCTGTGAGGGAAATTCTTTTTAGCAGAAATACTGTAATGAACTGGCAAACCCCACATATGTTTTCTTTGAAACCTTTTGTCTTTATGCCAATGTAAGCAAGAGAAATGCTTTTACTATAAGCCTTTAGATTTCTTATAACCCATGATCCTTGCTCCATTCTTAACACACTTAAGCAGTGGGTTAAAGTTTTTCCTTGCTTTTTTTTTTTTAAGAACAAGTCTAAAGGTTTTTTCTTGTAATTAGGATAAGGGGAGGGGGGGATATCCCACTGGACAATTACTTTCTGCATATTTTTAGGTCTCTCACATTCAATAGAGCTCATCAATGGGCAGTACTGAACATTAAAATGCATGAAGTTGAATTAGGCCCCCAAATGGCCCCATAGGCAGACACCTTGAAAGAACTGTCATTCAGAATACAACTGGCAAATAATATGTATTTTAGGCTGGAAGCATAGAGGCATTTAAAGTTTGAATCATAATCATAAATGGACGAGTATCAAAAGCAGTTATGGAATGAAGCCAAGAAATTATCAATTTTTCAAAACACCATTTACAAGAGGCATTTTTGATTTTTCTTTGGTTACAAATCCATAGATATATGCAGGCAGCATAATGAATCATGACAGAAAGATCTTTGGTGTATGAGGTGATGGGGTTTGTTTCTTCAAGTTTTTCCTTTGCTGTTGTTTAATCTGGAATTGGTCCCTATTCCTGTTAATTTTAATCGTATGCTCTGAATTTAGAAGTTTTATGTTGGTTTACTTGGCATGCTTCCATTTTATCCTTCCTTGCCATGCTGGAAATGGGCTCTGGATCAGACACTGCAAAGGACATGCATTTGCAATGATGCTTTTGAAGGCAGGCCTATTCCCAGCAGCACACATCTGCTGGTTGGTGCTGCTGCACAGCTCAGAGTGCTGGTCATAGGTGCAATCTCCAGAGTCTAACAATAGTGGGTGAGCCCATGCAGTGAGACACTCTCTCTTGCTTTTCTTTCATAGGTTTTTTCAGGCTGTTTGTGACACCCAAAGGATTGAAAATGAGTCCTGGAACATCGTCCAACACCAGGAAAATTTGGATACTGCAGAAGAAAGATGGCTTTTCCCTTCTCTTTGTTTGAAACCTCTGTGGTCAGTTGAAATGTATGCCCTCTTTCTGTATTGACTAACATGGGTTTTCTTCATAAATCAAATAGAACACATCTGGAGACACCTCCTGCCAGATATGCTGCTGTGATTTGTGCTTACAGAGGATCAAGGATGAGTTGCTTCACTTCAGAGGACAATTCTTCAGTGATAATTTCTTGATTTTGTTGGGTCTCAGTAGCACAGAGGAATACCCTGCTCTTTGGAGCACAGGGGTGGTGTCTTCCATCAAGGTTCTATACTCTCATCTGTGCATTTTGTTACTCTGGGACTGTAATGATAGAGCATGACCTGTTGCATTCTGGGGTTTTAACAAAATTGCAGGATCTTTCCAGATGCTCGTGGAGACTGATCTTCAGTGGTGTGGTAGGAAAAGAAAATAATCTAATGGAGGGGAGGAAAATTCAGACGTGAAATGCATGCAATGTCTCCTATGCTGTGCACTGGCCTCTCATGCATATTCTAATAAATAATCACTAACTTTCAGAAATAAGCCAATAAGTGTTTCTCTCCCACATTGGTATACCACACATGCATAACCTGATGCTATTAATGCACACCCTCCTGAATCCCACTGCACTTTTCTGCCTGGAAATTGGACCTCGACAAGACAGGAAATCTATTTGCTCCTTTCTGCCATGTGACTACATGAAAGTGAATCAGAATTTGGCTTGTCCTAAAAGTGTTACCAGTAATACTACAGAGCACATTTGAAGAAAACCAAAGTTTTCTGCTTGAGTAAAATTTGTTTTGCTGATGAATTCCATGGAGCTTTAAGTGGAAACCCTCTTTGGTAACTGAACAAAGCCATCAGGTATGTTATCTGACTTGACAGTCTGGTGTTTGATTAATCAAACTGTTAATTTGATTTTAAATGACTGATGCTCTTTTAGTACATCTGACTTAAGTGCCTGTTTATAATTATGGTACTGAATCAAAGGCTCTTCCCAGCCATTGTACAGATTAGTTTGAAAAGATGTGTTTTGATTTTAGTAGTTGTAAAAAAATAGCATTGGTGTTTACTTTAAAGCACAAATATGTTCAAAGAAACACATAGTTAAAGTGATAAAGCAGTGCCCTCACACTTTTTATCTGAAAAAGGAATGCAAGGGTGCAATTTTTAATAAGTTATATAAACAGCACACTTTATCTTCTAAAGAGATAACCAGTTTGGGAGCATTCATAGCAGTTTGATTGGTGGGCACTTAGCTTTGTGTAATGAACATACATCACGCAAAACTTTTGTAAAACTGCTGGAGGTAGGGGATTTAATCTTGTGTGCAGCTGCTTGCATCTTGTATTTTGCTGGGAATAAACTCCTGTGGAACTTGAAAACCAAGTGATGGCATATAGTGATTCAGTGTGCTGTGGTGTATTTTCAGATGGATTGGAGCAATCGTTCAGATATCAGGAGAGGTTCTGGGGAAGTAGAGGTTATGGGGAAGGTCCTAATCCTATAGACAACCAAGCACACACTTCCTTGAAATAATCTGTGTAATCCCACTTGGCCTGATAGTTGTATGAGTTATATGAACCCTTAAATGTAAATTAAACTGATCAGTTTCTGCAGGCTTCACTTATGGTTGTATCCATAACTGCAGTAGAGTGTCTGCACTTGGAAAAAAGGTCACAAATTTCTGCAAAAACAATTCTTTGAAATAGTTTAGATTATGGCTAATCACTAACATGGTAAATTCAATCTCTAGTAAGTGTATAATATAATTGAAGAGTGTCATCTTGGTGTAGCAAATAAAAAATGTCTGGGGGCATTATTTCTGCCTATTTTTAAACTCTGCATGTCTCAGATAATACATCATCATCTCCAATTTTCCTCACAATCAGCTTGACTATCTCTGGGGTATGTATTGCAACAATGTAATTATACAGCAGATAATCTGATCACATTGACACTGTTTCTTCCAGGTGTGTTTTTGGGCATTGTAGCTAAATGGGTGTTTAAAAAATATTCTAAATGTCAAGAAAGTTTTCCATGCCTTCTTTTTTTGTTTCCCAACTACATACTGGTTCCAGAGGCTTGATTTGCAGGGGAAAGATACTCATTGCTTTCTGGAAATTAATAGCCACATAGGCATTTCAGGCACTGTAAAAGCCCAAATCATTAGTCATTCTTGAAAATCCTAGTTGAAGAACACTAGACAATGCAATCTCTATTTCTGTAGGGTTTACTTTTTCCTGTTTCTTTTTTCTCATATCAAAATTTCCCAAATTCTTCAGTCACTGCAGCCTTTCTAGAGTGAAAGGCATGAATTTTGACCATAAAACCAAGTTAAAACACCCCCTTGATTCTTCCCTTTAGTTTTTCATCTATCATGTAGAACAGTGTGAAAGCATGAAACAGCACTGTTTTTTTTTCTTAATGTGGCATTCTTTGGGGGGAAAAAAATAGTCTCTAAAGGAAAGAAGCACTGGGAAATATAGTTTTGTCTCTTCTCCATCCCCATCCTGAATATTCTTACTTAGGTTTCCTAAATGACTCTTTGTTGGCATGTCACTAACCTGGCTTTTCCAAACCTGGTTTATAGAAAAAATACTGAACTTGGCTGGGTTAATGGAGCTTGTGTCCCTTGAATGAGGTAAAGTGTACCCTGAGAAGAAGTTATATAAATATGTGGACCTGATTTTTAATTTTTTTTAATTTTATTTTTTTAAATTTCATGCCTCTGTGTTCTTCCTGTGTCAAATTCACAACCAGGTTACTTAGAGAGCAGAGAACTTTTGTGAGAGCTGTGTATCCTCAGGATTCCAGGGTGCACTGAATCCTGGATCATGTGTGTAGAGGGTTACTCTGGGCTGTGTTTGAATTTTTCCATCTGTGTTCAAAAACACTGCAGGTTTGCCGTGGGGAGCCACCTCATTGTTCTTTTTTATTCAGCCTGAGACTGTTGAAGATCCTTCCTGGGGACTGGAATGGCTTAGAAATGGGGTGAATTTGAAGTTCAAGCGAGATAGCGAGGAATGTCTACTGGGAATACTGAATGCAGTCTGAGGCAGTGGCAGTGGTTATGACTTTGTGAAGCCATAACACCAGTGAGAATGGCATTTTCCATAGGTTTTCAGAAGCCTGCAGGGCCAAGTGAAAGACAGGAGCATCTGTCCTATGTGTTCCTTGGGTTTGTGAGTTAAAAAAAAATGTTTCTTTTTCTTTCAGAATGAAAGAAAAAAGGGTTTTTTTTTTTACTGTAGGAACCCTAGGGATAGGGCCAGAATTAATTTCAACTAATTGTAATACCCAGCTGAGATTAGGAGCCCTGTTCTATAGAGCATGAGAAGAGGCAATTTTAGAGTAGCAACACTGAATTATCCTTTAAAGCTGTCTCTCAGCATTGACTTATATAGGCAACCTTTGTTGATGTGCCTCCTAATTAGGCACCCCAGAGAAATTCCTGCAGTTAGTGAGATGAATTTGGATCTCAGTGAAATAAAACTTCCTCAAATTTATCTCCTGTCTATAGCAAAAAATGATATAGAAGAACATACAAACATTTAAATTTTACAGAAATGTGTATTTTTAATCTGGGGGGTTGATCACTAAAACTTACTTTGGTTAAATGCCTTGCCTTGCTTGGCGAAGAAGATGAGTCAAAACCTAATTTTTTTTCCCCAGATGATTTTCATTTGTACCACTTTTATTACTTTTGAGCATATTTTTACAACCTGAAGTTCAAAATTTCCATTTGTGTATCACAGATGATGAGTATATCATATTTGATGAGGCACTGCAGAAATATTGTTTAATTTGGATGACTATTACAGAGAAATAGAAATAATGGTACCATTTACCTGAAATGGCAGCTGTAAAGTTCTGAAAAAAAATGTAATATTTAATAAATAATAATACTGCATGTGACTAAACATTCTTTTATAACAAGATATGAATGGGCTCTTTTCAGCAGTCCAAAATTTGACATTAGGTTTTGGACATACTTTAATCACTCTCATTCTTCTCCTACCTAAACCTAAAATTTAAATAGTGAAGAGCTTAATTATACTTTTTTCTTTTAATTTGCATGTTTTGTATGGATCTCTGGCTAGAACTGCACTAGGGGAAAACCTAGATTATTTTCAAATCAGATGAAATGCAGAAGCGTGGCAGAATAGTTCAACATTGAGGATTTAATAGTCTTAAAAAAATGTAACCACCATTCATTTAAAGAAGTCTGAGCAAGTTATCCAGAATAACTCTTGGAGCCAGAAATAGGCATTTTCTCACAGACAGTGCTATTCACTCTCTTCTCTAGCAGTGACCTCCCAAAGAAATTCCTTCATGAAGAAGACATTTCTGTGGGGAAAAGGAGGAATGTGAACTTGTGTATCCTGATAAATAGCTGCTGCTAAATTATTAACTGAATATCTCAGCCTCAGTTCTGGCAGTTCCAGCTCTTGCTCTCCTTCAGAGCAGCTTTGTCTTTAAGTGCAATAACTGTTAACTATAGCAGGAACACTGAAAGTGAAGGGAACAGGAGTTTACATTTAACAAAAACCCTTGCTGCAAATCTCTCTTGTTAAGCTGTCCTGACTTAGTTATAAATAAATGAATGTGCTTTATTCTGGTTGTACTCAGATGTGGGTGGGTTTGTGTGGTGTGGTTTGGTGGTTTTTTCCTTTTTTTTTTTTTCTCTTTTTTTGTTAATTTTTTTGTTGTTGTTGTAGTTGGTTTGGTTTTTTTTTTTCCTGGTGAGGGGAAACAGATTTTTGTATATGTAATTAGGTAATTGGCTCTGTACTGCCTATGGATTGAAGTCAAAAGCTATTAACTTCAAGTATTGACAGCTTTAAATGCCCAAGGCAGAGTATTTACAGGGGAAGAGAACACCTATATGGATGCACTGCTGTGTGCAGAGAGAAATTATGGGTGCTAGGCCACACTATTTTAATTTCTTTGGATTCACTTAGGATTTAGTGGTGAGGTTGAAGGGGGATCTCCTTCTGCTGCACAAGTTCCTAAGCACTCTCACCCATACACCAGTTTTGGCTGGGAGCTTGTGCTGGTTTTAGTTGGCTTGGGTTTGCCAAATTGCTGATGTTCACCTCTGGATTGGTCACTGCCAATGAGCTCAGCTCAGGTGAAAGAGGATTTGCAGTAGTTTGGAAGGGGAAAGACTTTGCTGAACCCCAGAGATCCAGGAGAGTGTGTACAGGGTGGACAGAGAGTTCAGGCAGCTGGTGACAAGGGGCTTCAGAGGGATTCTTTTGAATGGTTTTGTTTGCACATTTAGTCACTATATTTAAGATCTTCACTTTCAAGAAGCTGATGCAGAGTCAACACTGCCTAGCTGGTCTCAAAATTCCTACAAAATACCTTTTTTCCTAGTCAGACCCAGCCATCAGCCCCAGTGTGGCTCCACCAGAACAGGATGGTCTTAAAGGTCATCTGCAGTACCTGTCCCATCTGCTTGTGCTTCACTTTGCTTTCTGTGCTGCTGATGGTTTTTGTTAATACTTCTTTGACATTAACACACTGATCCTGCTTGAGAAATCCTCTCTCCATTTTGGAACTAGCAGAGTTCTTGCTGCCACCTCTGCTGGGCACAGCTCTTATGGCATTCTCCAGGGTGAGGGACTATAGGAGATTGAGTGTTTAAACTGGGTTTAACTGAGCTAATTTCTGTACAAGGGTTAATCTAGTTTGAAACTCTGCACAGGGTAATGTAGTCCTCTTCCAAATTAGCATGCAGAGATTTCTGCTCTAGAGCAGAACTGTTCTGGGTACTCATACAAGTTTTGAAAGCTGCTTTGTTTATTCAGACTGTAAATAGATGACACATATGTTTGTGATCCACTGCTGTCTCCTTCATGTGTTTAAATCCTAACTGGGGAGCCTGGAAATAATCTTGCCTAACTTCTAACAACCAAAAATTTTTTTAACCATCTAATTTTTCTCATATAAAGCAAGTCCCTGAGCCTATGAATCTCTAGAGTCTTTCCTTGTGCTTATGTCTCTAGTAGTCACTCATTGTAATATTTGTAAGTTGTTTTTGTTTTTTTAATCTGCATCAATGAAGACTTTGGAAAGTGTCTTGGTGATTCTTGGAGCATTTGGGCAGTGAAGAAACAAGAAAGTGAGTAGTAAGAGAAACCCTTCATTTAGTCTGCAGGCACTCCTGAGCTAACTATATTCCTAATTTTCTAATTAGAAAGAAGAAAATATGTATAAAGTTAGTGGTGAGTGGCTGTCACTCTACAGTTTAGACCAAGGCTTGTTTAGATTAACTGGACAATTTTCTGTTTCTGCTACATGAATTGGAATTGGGTCTTTCAGGAAATTTTTATGAATGGCATCTATAATATAATATTTCAAAGACTCGTTAACACCTGATAGAAGTTTCTAGTCTGACAGTGTGGGAGGGAGAATATCCCATTGAACACAACTCTGCTGAATATGTTTTCTTAATAGATCTGTAGGTGAAAGTAAAAGACTTTGATAATTGTCTGGCCTGATGTTACTGAGATGAACAAATTTCAGTGACTAAGGTTTTTAGGAAGCCTTCTACTTGTCTTTGAACAGTGGTGTATAGTACAGGTTATATCATAAATATTTATACGCAAATATAAGTACATGCATCCTAAACTTAATGAATGAAAATTTGATTATAGTCAAATTGAAGATGTGGATTTACAGAGAGAGATTATAATGTCTGAAGGGTAACCTTAACTAGAAAAGAATAACGTAATTAAAACAACCTATTGCAGATTCATTGATAATACTTCTACTTCAGAAACAGAGTTGGCATGTCTTCATCTATATTGTTTATTAAAACTTCTTTTTACTTTGATTCTCTCATGCTGTGCTTAGAACTTCTATTTGCTGAGGAATTACACATTCACATTTGCTTCCCGAGTCTTTTCTTAGGCTCGTGTCAGACCAAACGAAAGAAAAACAGAGATTGTCTGGAAATTCTAAAGTAATTTAGTTTTATAAATCCTTTCAGGAGATCCTGTGTTTACCAAGTGAACTGCATAGGGTTAATTTGCTAAAGTATCCTGAAGGACTTGCCCAAATGAGAAAAGAAACATTACCTAGAGTTGCTGTTCTTTGCCAGGAACAAAAGTAAAACAAATCAGTGGCAGGATGAGTGGATCCGGTTAAATAATAATGTCTCTCCAGCAGGAAGTCTGTCTGTCAACTGAAAGGTGAGACAGCAACATAATGACAATGCCCCGTGGATCAACTCTGAGAGTGAAAAAAAAATCCCACAACACAACCCACCCCCAAAAACCCCTCAATGGAAATATAAGATGGTAGAATTCACAACAGCATTTTTTTAGTCTTTAAGCTCAAGTGTCTGGAAACACATTTCTTCTCTAGGATTATTCACATGCAGATTCCTCCTTGTGGTGGAATGCCCCAGGGTAAGGAGAGCAGAATTTGGGCCTTTCTGTTTGCTCACTGAGGCCAAGTGCTGCTCTCTCAGTGAAATACCTGCCTTGGAGCTGTACAGATGTGATATGCAAGAGTAGCTTTGGCATTTCCTTTTTTTCTTTTTTTTTGGTCTGGGAGGTGAGTCCTGTGGAAGCTGAAGACTTTGTGTGGAGATGAAGCACGCAGGGGTAGGTGATGTGCACGAGTTTTGGCTGGAGTGGGAATGCTTTTGTGACAGCAAAGATAGAAATAAGGCTTATCACAATTAATATCAAGTTAAAACATCCACAAAAGCTTTTCAGTCTGGTGCTCTGTTATTTGTATTTCAGTTCTGGACGAGTGCAATGCTCCTGGGATATATGAAAATTCCCTGGAACCAACAGTTGTAAGTGTTCATTGTCTCTGAGAGAAAATAACGTGTTATTTAAATATGGATTTAACAGCTGACAGAAGTTTGAAAACTTTGGTCTCTGTTTCTAGAACTTTCAGCATATAGTTTTTCAAAATCAGTGTATTTTTTTTTTAATATATGGAGTCTTCTCACACTGGCATTGAGAAATCCCAAATTGCCATTTGTGTGCTAAAACATCTGCAGGAAAGGAAGGTGTTGGGTTGCGCTGCAGTGATGGTTCAGCTCTCATTTCCATTTGGTAATTGCTGTGAAAGGTTTACCTGCTGTAGTGTAGTTTATGCTGTCTGGAAACGCCTCTGTCTCTGTCTGTGGCTGCTAAGCAACAGCCCAGATATTTACTGTCAAACAAATAAAACAAAAGCCTCATCTGCCACTTGGAGGCCCGACCTCATTGTTACTGAGCCACTCAGCTGGGGTCATCATATTCAGAGTCAGCTCTAAACTTAATTTTTGACCACACAGTCATTCAACTGTAGGAATCCTTTCAGTCTTCATTAAGTAGAGAGATTGTAACTATATGGAAGTATTCGAATGCCTCATATATTATTCATTTTAAATTGTTATGTTTTTTCTCCATCAAAAGTGAAAAGAAAACTTTGTGAGACAGCTTAATTTTCAAAAGTAGAATTACCTTTTTGGTGACCCTGGAACAACAGGGGATTTCTTTAATAAGTTCCTGCCATGATTAGAACTGAACCCTTCCCTTCTATTACCTTTCTTGCTTGACCCAAAACAATAACTAAAATGTATTTCTTGGAATTGGTCTAGAGAAAAAAAAGGAATATAACAGAAAACCCAATTCCCAGAAGGAGCAGTCAGGCAGAAATGTTACTGACAAAGGGAAATTACCATTGAGGCAAGTAGGTAATCAATAGTAATCAAGTTGGTGGCTCTAAAATACAGAAGTTTCCTTCAAGACTTGTATGATGTTTATCTGCAGTGGGTCAGAGGCCAAGACAGACTAATTGCAATTGAGGTAAGCTTTTCAGAAGGATCTGGGGGACGTGGAAAATTCAGTTTTTAACAGCTGGAACTTGTCCCCTTCTCCAAGGCTGTGGTTGCTAGCTGCACTGTCTGTCCCTATGACCACCAGGAAGTGGGTGGCTCCTTGCTACTCCAGCAGATCTGTCTCCTGGTCGTTCTGGGAACTGCAGATGACATCTGTCAGGTATCTGTGCAGTCCTACATAGGGAGAAGCCTCAAAAGCACAGAGAAGTGGTTTTGGGAATAACTTCAACAGTGCTGCTGAAGTCTGTTGCCAAAAGTAGGCACCTAAATACGTCTTTATCCCATGTACTATGCACCTGATTGTAGAGTTATGCAAATATTTTAATGTAAGCTAGATAAATTAATTTTGGTCTTTTCACCAAGTGTGTGCTGGAAATGGGTGCCCCTGGAATGGTGAAAGAAATATTCAAGGAAGCCATGGCACCAAAATACCAAAGTGTTCTAGAATTGCCTTTTGCTGTCCCAGGTTTCAGTATTTGTGGAAGAAATAATAAATGAGGCCTGAAAAATAAAATCCACTAAAGTGACTTCATGGATTTTGAAGCAGTTTGTTCCCATACAAAGTCCTGCTGTGTATGGGTTTGGAATATTAATTTTACAGGCTAATCCATCTGGCCATCTGCTCATCTGAAATTCAAACAAGGCTGTGTATTGCAAGTTAGTATCCTATAACAACCAATAGCTATAAATGATCAGCAGAATATGTCATTCTGTCTTGCTCCTCCATCGGTGAAGGACTGCGACAGGTCATTTAATACTTCAGCCACTGATTATTCCTGATGGGCAGGAAAGGTGAGAAAGTAAATTATTGAGCTGGTAGTGATATTTGGCATGCATCTTGTGGATCCACTTTTTTTTCACTCTCTCCCATGGTCCAATTATTATGGGTTGTGCCAAAGGCTAGAGGAAAGACTGTGTTTAGATCTTTAGATTGGAAGTAGCGTGACAAATAATTTCCTCTGAGAATTACTTTCCTGTGGAAAGAATTGGTCTTGACTGGATAGTCAAGACCAATATTTCAAGCGCTTGACTAGCCTCTGGAAACCATGAATATATGCAGGTTTTTTGAAACCTAGTAAAAATTTGATTTAATGTGGCACCAACCACCAAACTGAGGATTTCTGTGCAGAACTGAGAAATATGTATTGAGCTTTATAATTTGTACCTGACTTTATTAAACATTCACTTAGTAGCTCATACTTTCAGACTCAATATCTTTAAATCACCAATATTTGCCTAATAATTTTATAATTCTTACTCAGATATAACAAAGCCAGTATTTTTCATAGTCTTTTTTTTTTAACTTTAAATGTAAATTTTAATTATTTTACTTGAGAAGGGATGCCTTTGCAAACCATGTGGTTTGAGTAGCTTTTAAAGTCTTTGTCATAACAGTGGAATGCTTGAAACATTTAAGATTTCTTTGGTATTATGACTATACTCTTCTAATTTTTGTAGGTTTTTTATGTGATTATGGCTTTAGTTACATAATAAACAATAGTTAATTATTCATTCTTTATGTTCTTACAGTCCAGTACCACAACAAGAAGAATAAAAAGAAATAAAGTGTGAGGTAGGATACAGTTCTGAGGTTTTTGATAATGGTTTTGGGGCTGACCAACTTTGGTGCCTTTGGAACACTTCACCGATGAGATACTTAAGAGTAAGAACTTTATTTTTAAAGAGAGAAATCTTGTCTTTCCACCATTTTGTTCCACGAAGTAGCATAATATCTGGGTTTCCACTTCCCATTCTGCAAAATGCATACAGTCACAGAGTTAATTGAATTCTTAGAAAAAAGCCTGAATCAAACCCCAGATTTTCCCAGAACCTAAATGTAATTTGCTTGTGGAGTAATTCCATTAATTTTCCTAGTCTGTGTGAGAAGTGGTAGCAGGAACTGAATCATAATGTTTGGAAACAACTTTAAAGTATTTAGAAAACTATAAAATATTATTAAGTGTGTAATTAATTGCTGAAATTCATAGTCTTCCTAATGGGTTTACTTTGTTGTTGTAGTAAAAGGAGAAATTAGATTGCCCTAGGAAATATATTTTTTTTGTAAATTTTGAAACCACAGCAATTTGGATAACATATTTTAGCCTACATTATGGTTATGAGTTGCTGCATTACAAGGGTTCCACATAAAACCACTTCATACCATCAAGGGTAACGTCTTTATGTAGGTGAATAATAACTGTAAGAAATCAAAGAGGCTCAAAAGAAATAAAAAAAGGAGGAAGATGAGTGTATGTGAGGGAGATGATATTTTTGTTTTCTCTGCTGTTAGTTAATACTGAGAGAAAAGGAAAAGACTCAATTTTTTAATCTATTTGATAATGAGGAGGAGTTAGAGAAAGAAACCATTTTGCTGAGAGCTCTGAATTAGTTTTGTTTGGCACCATTCAGGTGCTGTAGACCAGGATAACAAAGGAAGCTTTCAGTTTGCCTTGTTGAGGTTCACTGAAAGGAAAGAATGTGACTTTAGGAAGAGTTTAGGTAGAACCTAGAGAAGCAATTAAGTCATTTAAATATTTCTGTTTGCTTTTCACTGGAAGACAACATAGAGTTTGGAAAATACACAGTCAAAAATATTGTGCATTTCCCAAGAAAATCTGTCATTGCTATTTCCTGTCTTGCCATTACCTAAAAGGAAGAAGCAAATTGTGATACATTTAAAACCCATACCAAAAATCTAAGTACAAATAGGGTTTTAATTCTGATGAATTAAGAATTATAAAGGGAAGAAATATTAATAATGCAGATTTTAAAGAAATCCCTCATTGTATTTAACCTTTTCTGAAACTGTTTGCACAAATATGTGACTAGAAAACATCTCATTGTAGATATTAGTAAGAAACTTGCTAATCTGATAAACTGATTGTACTGGATACACACTGTTTTCTTCCAAAGTATACCTGGTTTGTCTACTCCTTCTATGATTGTTTTTTATTGAGGCTTTTCATTTTAATGTGACCGGAATAATTTAAAAATTGTGTATTGAATACTTTTTGAGAGTCTGAAAGTTGTGGTTTGAGACAAGTGAACAATTAGTATGTTACTTGCAAAGTGTTGCTAGTGTGTACATCCTCATGTCTATGTCCCAAGGAAAAATGTAAGAACTCTGTTTGGTACTGATTTACTTTCTATTTTTCTGTTGTTGCTCTGTCTTGTGCCTATTCTGACAACTCAAAATGTTGAACAAACAAAGTAAATAAGCACTATGGAAACCATAAATCATAAAATATTCATATGCTTAGAAAAAACTACATATTTAAGTTTCTTTTGGTCTCTTCAGGATGACTTTTGTCTCACTGTTTCAGTTTCAATAAAAGAGACAGCATGTACTAAACAGATAAAATATCATTTATGTTTGAGGACATTGAGCTAAGTTTTGCTATCAGCTGTAGTCCTGTGAGTGCTGTAACTTCCTTGGAGTTACTGTGGTATTATCTTGACAGAAGTAGACAGCAATTAATGAGGAATATAGTTGCTGCATATTCTAGGAAATCTTGAATAGTGATATCTAACCACAGGCCAGATTTCTCCCTTCATCTCCAGTAGGAAACTAAAGTCAGACTTGGGTTCTAGATGAATTCAGTGGATGTTCATGTATTGCTCTGTGATGCAGGGCAGAGCCATACCAGGGCACTTTGATCAAGCTTTAATTTAGTGGTTAGGGCAGTTTCTTTGAAAATAGGGGATGAACACCTTTTTTCTCAGGAGAACATAGCAACCAAGTTTCCCAGGATCTGATGATATACTTTAGTTGCTCTACTGTCATTTAAAGCAGGGGCACTGACAGTTTTTCCATCAATGCTCAGAGTGTGCAGTATTTCTTCTCACAGAAGAGAAACAGATAATCTACCTCACTGCTTTTGTGGTGGAAAGTCCCACCATTCATGAGCTGTGGCTGTTTTTCTGGGATTTCAAAGAAATGGAGTTGAGAGGTGTGACATATTTCTATGTGACTGAACTTGTGTTAGTTATTCAACTGTCCCTCAGCAAAAAGGAAGAAAAAAACCCTAGAAATTTTACAATCAAAAGAGTGATCTCCATTTATTGGGTTACAGGTTCAGAACTATCAGAACTATTAGTTACACACCCATTAGACACATGGCACAGAACATCAATGAGTTTGGCTGCCAAAACCTGTGTTTTTATCAAAGTGATTTATCCAGTAATCCTGTACCTGCTGGGTGTGTGCATGCAGGTATTATAAGCAGTAAGGAGACAAAGGACTGAAAAATGCAGTTATTTTTTCAGGTGCCATAGAACAGACAATCCCAATAATTAGGGGAAAAAAGAAAGGAAAAAGGCACTGTAGAAAGTGAGATTTCTTGGACATAGACCTCCTTCCAAGTGGAGAATGCAGGGAATTTGTACCTGCAGTGTAGTCAATTATTGGGACAGGAGGATTTACATCAGAGGAGCTTGTGCTGCTGAAACGTCATCGCATGTTCTACAAAAGAGTTTACAATTGAAAATGTAAACAGTCCTAGAATTTCATGTTTTCAGATAACCTAAATCAGCTGGGAAAGTGTCAAAGCTGCTCATCAGAAAAAGCCCAAAGTAAAGCAGGAGACATGTGGAGAATAAGGAGGCAGAGGTCAGCAATGTGGCAGCTCCTGAGCGGAGAGGAAAGCTGGTTTTGTAGTGATGAGTTGGTTTGAATGTGACAAGAGAAATCCTTCTCCCCTGCTCACTGCACGTTAGGAAAGAAAGAGGGTATTTTAAAATCTGAAAAGGATACTTGTAGCAAGGCAAAAATATTGCTCGAAAAAAAAAGAAGAAAAAGAAGATTTCTTGAAATATAACAAAAGTAATTAGATTTTTTTTTAGTCCAAAGTTGATTTTTCTCAGGTAATCATCATCATTTTTATTGGATGGTGGAACGTATTTTTCAAGTCCTATGCTCTTTACAAAGTTTAAGAAACCTAGTTAGAGAACAAAACTTTTATTGTCTGACTGGTAGAACCAGTCATGTGGCTGGGAAAGTGAATTCCAAATGTTAAGTCCACAAATGAATGAAGAACAGCTCATGTGCATCCACTTATATTTGGTCTTTTTTAAGCAATGAAGGCAAAATTACTATGAAGGATTCATAAAAATTATGTCTTGCAAACAGCCTAAACGTGAAAATTGAGCCAGTTCCTTGTGAATGGAATTTGACTAGGTTTGAGTATGAGAAACAGATGTTCTCTATTTACATATAATATATTTTGAAATGCATTAGTTTTTACAAAAAAAAAAATTGTTATTGTTCACATGCAGTCAGGAAATCCTGAGTAAAGACTGATGACTGTCTCCTGTATCTTGCATCTGATCTAGAGGCTTTCCCTGTGCAAAACAAATGTAAAACACTGCCACACTGATACAAACATAAATGATAATGTTAGACAGAGAGAAGTGCCCAAAAGAGTGGTGGTTGTATTAGCAATGGTAGGCCTTGGGTCAAACCAAGCTTTATTTTTAAAACGATAACTTGCAACCCAAGCTGCTTAATTACTTATGAGCCCTCTAATAAAAGTCCAGTAGTTGTAATGAGATACCTAAATACCAACACTATCTTCACTAAATCCAACATAAAATTTTACCATCACTTGTCTCACGGATGTAAAAGAAAATTATGATGTCAGTACATGGGATTTCATTCGACTGTCATCTTCCATGCTAGCAAGTTACCAAAACTGAATAAGAATGAAATAATTTGTAGATGAGAACTTAGCAGGAAAGGACAATGCTCTGCAGTGAGAATGAATCTGGATAATCAGCTTTAACTCTGGAATTCCTCATTGTTATCAATATGTGTCAGTAGGCTGTCATTACTTGTGCCACTATTAAAAAAGAATAAATTTTACTGCTGGAAACAAGAATCCCTCCAGGCAGAAACTTCACAAACTTTTAAAAATATTTCTTGTTTCATCTGAAATGTTTGGGCAGAGGGTTGTTCACTTTAGTATTAAAATAGAAAAAAATACTGATGCATTAATTTCTGCTGATTTGGTACAAGAGCAGTGTCTGCTGCAGCGCTGTTTGCAAAGTCATCATCCCTCTGTTGATTTTTTTTTCCTAAGGAAGCAGAAATCATTGTGCTTTTTATTGGAGAATATGATAAATACAAGTCTGTGGATTCTTACATTACCATAAACATTGTTTCTTCCTCAAGGTCTGCAGCAAGTGTTTGAAGGAAGTCTGTGGTGTTCAGCAGAAGTTTTTGGCTGGCAGCTGGGCTCTGGCAGTGGTCACACAGCCACATTTAAAATGAGGAACACATTTGAGGTTGTCAGGTTGGCCTCACCATGCTTGAGAGATCTCTCCACTCATGGATTCTAGGTGTGCATGTGGAGAGAGTAAATTTCACTTAGAGTGAATGAGATTCTGGAATTATTTTTCTCCAACAGTTTGTGTACTCACCCGAGTATGCTCCCTCCTTTAGCTAATATTTGCAGTAACTTTATATGTTAAAACAAGGCTATGCAGTAGCTGTTGGTAGCTTAATCATGTGGCTACAAAATTAACCTTTGACCTGTCTTAGCCTCATCAGGAAATTGATTTCAGGAGCTATTCCTTAACCCAGGATATGTGGTTAAAGTTAAACATCACTAATAGGAAGTCTAGTAACAGGAAACGTGTGAATGCTAATCCATACAAACATAAACAAACCTTTGGCTTACACACAGTTTTATTGGAATTTTCCTCTTGACTCCCTTTCCTCCAATAAGCCAGAAAAAAATTACAAGCAGCTTGTTAAACTCTTTGAAAAAACATGAGGGTTTTTTTGTTGGTTATATGTTTAGATTTCTGCTAAAGGAGACTTTCAGACTTGCGTAGAATTTTGTTAATAATCATCTCTGGACAGTTAGATACAACTCATTTCCACTGCAGTTCTGATCAATGAGGCCACTCTAGAGTGATGATCAAATTTTTAGGCAAAGTACTGAGTGAGGAAATTTCTTCTTGTGTAACAGATTTGGGTGATTTAGAGAAAAGGGGCTGACAGAGAAATCTCTTTCCATAAGGTAATTTTGAAATATTTTTATTAAAAAAATTGTCAGAAAAATCACTGAAATGAATATAATTTCAGGACTGAAAATTTTTGTATATAACTTTGAAATATTTTTATTGTTTTCATTGAATTTCAGCTACATTTCATTAGGAAAACAGGCTGATGGGACTTGCAGCTAAACACAAGCCAGTTAATCACCACAGATATAAGTATAGGTCTTACCTTGGAAACCTGTGACTTATACTTTTCTCTTCATACTAAATCAAGAAAACCTTCATCTCATATTGAGCTCCACTGAGTTCAGTGGGATATTGTGCATGTCCATTGACACAGATCAGCTCTCAGGATTAGGGTCCAAAGTAACTTTTCTGGGAGGAGTTTCCTTGAAGTCAGAGGAGGGTCTTATGGGAACAGAAAAAAAAGTTTAGTCTGACAAAATTCTTTCTCAAAACAGGAGAGAACAAGATAGCTGTAAAACAGTAGCTTTCAATCTCTGTAGTTCCTCTTTTGTCCTGTCCAGGTTGAGTAAAATCAGTGATACTCATAAAATAAACCCAGGCAAAACATTTACTATGCATATTAAAGCAGGGGATATGTATGGCATTAGAATAGTGTCATAATGATATGTGTTCACTTATTTACAAAATTGGCTAACCCACGAGGCACACAATTCATGGCTTTACTTTGCAGATAATTTTTTCCTAAGGGAACATATTCGAAAGAGTTCTTAAGATGTACTATTATGTTAACTTCAATAAAAATGTTATTGCATGTAAAATGAATATCTGATGACTATCTAAAATGTGTTTAATGATTAACAGCTGTGAAGTAAACTGTAAACATATCAGTCCAGCCTTGTTAAATAAATTTGGGATTAATTCAATTTTCCTTAATACAGTATCTCCTCTAGAGATCATAAAAGCTTCACTTTGGGGTTTGATGGTTCTTTGAGTATTTGGTTCATTTTCCATTTTTGGAGCCCCGTTTGCAGACTGATGTATTGTATTCACTCCATTGTAGTGCAACGGCTCTTTGCTTATGATACCCAGGCAAACTTGTAAAATTGATTTTGATCACAGCCTCATTAAACACATGTTTTGCAAAGTGAGAGTGGTGAGTGAGGAATATGCAGCCTGCAAGAGCCCTCCCACTTAAATGTAATAATGTTAAAAACTGAAGAAAAAGTTGCTATGTAGAGGCATGATAATATTTATACAAGCAGCTCTTACAGCCTGATTCTCTCATTAGTCTGGTGCTGTTGGAATCATTCCTGAATTCAATAAATTTAAATGGAGCTCAAGATTTGATGATAAATTAATGGAATTTAATGAAAAGCTATAAAGAAGAGGTGGAGTAAGCCTCAGAGTAATATTAACCAACTTTCTTTTTTGTTTGTTTGCTAGCAAAAATCAAAGATTTCCCTTTCTAAAATATGTTACTATTTGGCAAGGGGTTTATCAGTTCCCTGGAATACCAGTTTTACAGTGAATTTCAATCAGGCAATGAATTTATATTTTTAAAATATTTGAACCTTGTGACACTAGTCTTTTTCTATGGGAAAAAAAACCTCCATGTTTTTCTTATAAAGTTACCTTTTTTCCCCCCCATTCAAATATTGCTTTATGTTTTCTGTTTAAAAAACTGCTGGTACTCATGGGAAAGAATCTTTGTGATGCTTGTTTTGATAGAACAGAAATCGCTGTCAACATGTCAGTGTGAGGCACAGGCCTTTTTTACTTCATTACCTTAACAATGGAATTCTAATGAGGAATGTAATTTGCCTAATTAAAAGGTTATCGGTGAGATACAGCTGTCCCTTGTGCTGCTGGAAGGAGCACAGAGCTGGGCAGGTCTACCTGGTGAACCTGGGAATCCCTTACTTCTCCCAAGAAAAGCTCTGGTAACTCACCTGAAAAGGCTTTGTAGTTGTAGATGCTGGAATCCATGATGAGGAATCAGACCCAAGTTCTACATTTCAGGCACAAGATTATCTTCTGATACTTCAAAGAGTGGTGCTGCCATCCTCAGGCATCTGGATAGGCTGGAGAAATGGGCTGACACGGACCTTACAGAGGTGGGCAAGGAGAAGTGACAGGCCTGGAATCTTCAGAGGAACAACCCCATGCACAGCATAGGCAGGGGCCTAAGTGGCTGGAGAGAAACTTTGCAGAAAATAGCCTGGTGTCCTGGGGGATGCCAAATTGTCACAAGCCACAAACGTGCCCTTGCAGCAAAGGCTTAATGTATCCTGGGCCATACTGAGAGAAATATTTCCAGCTAGTCAAGGTAGGAGATCCTTCCCATTCTCAAGTACTGATGAGGTCACTCCAGGGCGCTGTGTCCAGTTCTGGGCCCCCAAGCCAAGAGAGACATGGACATACCAGAGGGAGTCCTCTGAAGGGCCATGAAGATGATTAAGTGACCATGAAGATGATTAAGTGACTTTTCCTCCTGTGAGGAAAAGCTGATGGAGCTGGAAGGGTTCAGCCTAGGGAATGGGAAGTTCAGGGAGGCACTTCTCCACGTAAGTAAATATATAAAGGTAAGGTGCAAAGAGAATGGTGCCAACCTCTTTTCGGTTGTGCCCAGCAAGACAAGAACAATGGGCTCCATCTGAAGCAGGAGTTTCCTTCTGAACATGAGGAAACGCTTTTTAACTTTGCAGGTTGCCGTGCTGGCACAGGGTGCTCAGAGAACACGTGGAGTCTCCCTCCCCAAAGATATTAAAAAACTGTCTAGTCGTGGGCCTGAGCAGCTCTTTGTAGGTGACCCTGGTTGAGCAGTGGGGTTAGACTGGATGACCTCAAGAGGTTCCTCCCAACCTCAACCATTCTGTGGTTCTGAATGAGTGCTGTATTTGTTTTCCACACTTTCATGGGCAGTACCTCCAGTGACAGATCCAATGAAGGCTATATCAGTAGAGTATGTTGTTGGAGCAGCCACTTATTGATCATGTGAAATAAAATAGTTGTCCAAGTCTTGAGTGGAGATGGAAACCTTAAGTAGAAGAATATGCAATGTACGGCTGTGGGGGTTGCTAGTTTTAGTATTTCTGTTATTACTTCAGATTTGTGTAATGTAATGAGTTCACTACACACCTAATAGACAGGTATCCTAAAACTGTACATCTCATTTAGTTCCAAATTATACTTCTTCTGGTGCTCTTAGATCTGGTACTAGAAGATTCAGTGTTCTGTTAACTTGTCCTCCGTCATTAAAGAATATTGTACGAAACACAATGATTGCTTATATTATACTTTGTGTACAGGATGTCAACATTTAGAGACAGTAGTCAAGAAAATCCTTTTACTGAAAAAGAAATCGACAATCTAGTTTAATTGTTAGATTCTCCAAAGTTTTTTATCCATCGTAATTCACAAAACTGAAGCCTTGACAAAGACAAAACAGCATTTTTTGGTATGTTACTATAGCGTGTGCCTAAGTAAGCAATGGGCTCTAAATGAACTTTTTCACATCAGGAGTGTCCTATAGCCAAAGCCTGTGGCTCAGTTCTCTTTCTATCCTGTATGGACACCTGCTTCTTCAGCTGTGGGGCTATTTCACACTTGCAGTGGAATCCATTTAGAATTAAAGGCAGTTAAGGCTCATTAATTTCAAGCTGTTGTTATGATCACATGGACTATACAATACATATTTGAAGTAGTTTGATTAAATGTGTGTATGAAGGATGTGATGAGTTATTACAGGTTTACAGTTTTAGAAGTGCTGAAGGAAAAGCAGCATTTTGTCATGTTTCAATAGGGCTAAAAAGTGTTATAAACGGATATTTCTTATCATATCATTATGGTGATGGCCAGCAGTAAATGTGTGTCAATATTTTAACAAAATATTCCATCTTTCTTCACAAAATCAAAGCAACCCCTGAACTGTTTTTGGTTTTGGATACAGCAAATTCTGTTCAACATTATCATCACAATTCAAATGAGTTTGGAGCTCCTTGACCACACCAGTATGGTGGGAGAAACCTATCAAAACCCAGGGACATCTTAGGAGCTCTGAAGTGGATGGTGGCTCTACACCATAATAAGAGATAATAATTTCTTCCCCATTACTAACCACTTCCTCATGGCTGAAGGTCTACATTACATGTATTTGACAGTTGTTTAAAATATACACAGCCCCCAATGTTGTACTTGTAAAATAAAAAGATTTTGAAGCCAGAAATTTGGAGCAGAAACTAAAATTCTCTGCTGCTTTTCATTCTGCTTTAGTCTCTGAAATTTCTTTTTAAAGCAAGTAGCTTAAATTTCGGGGCATGGTATTTAGTCAGCCCAAAATATTTTGCCACAACTCCCTTAATTTCCAAGCCCTTGTGGTTGAACTCAGAGTCTCTGTGTTTCATTTGTACATCTTTTGGTGGTTTAATATGCTTTCTTCTCTTCCTGATATATTTGAGGCATCTCTGTGCTGAGTTCTCTCACCTGAAAGAGGCTGACAGCATGTAAAGGCAGAGAAGGATCCTTTGATGAGAAAATGCAAATCCCAAACAAAACATTTGCAGAACCACTAATAACCATTTCCATACAATTAAGCAATGATATGGTATTTATTACAGAATGACTCAAAGGTAAGGCAGACTCCTTATAAGAAATCCAAGAAATAACTTCGTATACACCCCTTCCACTTCTTTCTACAGAGGGTAATTTTTACTTATTACAATTAGTGTCAGGACTCTCTCAGTATTTGGTGGAACTGAGGTTCGATCTCTTTGGTCTCAGGAATGACTTGTGAGTGGTTTAAGGAGTTGCACAGTATAACAGGAAACTACTTTGGTGAATACAGTCAAAAGGAGTTTCTAAATTTGGAAGAGGGTATGGTGCTCTGAATCTGATATTCAGAGATGCTGGTTAACCCCAGCTGTCATTAGTTTTCATGGCTGTAAATTCAGCACTTTGAAATGAGGGAACTGACAATGCAAAAGTAACCAAAATCTTGAGTGAGTTTAGAAAGTATTCATCTTATTTTAAATTTTACTTCTTTGACTTTATTGTTACACTTATGGCTACTTCATTAATTAATTTTCACAATACCATTTGATAAAGAAAAGGTATAGATCTGTGAGCTTGGCTTTTTATTTTTTTACATGCTTTCCTTATTTAGTTCAACTTATATTTTAAAATAATTTAATATAGCAGAAACTATTTTAATTCCTATTGAACCGTAATTTAAAGCTGTGGATATTGTCATTACATTTAATTATAATGAGCATGGTTTTTAAAAAACCCTAGTTAGTCAGGTTCGGGTTTATAAAAACACATCAGTTTATGGTGCATTTAAAGTCTGATATTCTACTGTGTTAAATCCTGTTTATTTCTGCTAGTAGAGCTTGGCTAAGAAAATGAATTCAAACCAAAGTTCAGATATGGCATTTTTCTGTATCTAGTAGAAACACAGATCCTATAACATCCGAATATCAAGAGTGAATGCTTTAGGCACACTTCCATTTCTGATTTGGATTCACTAACATTGAAGAAAATATTTTACCAAAATATCATTTTACTTCTCTGCATTACAAAAATCAGAAAAGGAAGCTAAGATGGAAAAAGCTGAAGGTCCTTTTTACTGGTGGAAAACAAGGTAGCTTCATTGCAGGGTATATGTGGAGTGCTAGAAGAAGAATAATTTAGGTGAACTGAGTCTAGCAGCCTGCAGTGTCTTGTCTCCATTGTCAGCAGAAGATTAGATTGTGTTCAAAATTTCGAAGCTAATAATTATGCTTTATTTATTAAGTCAGACAGAGACTGACTCATTTGACTTAAGAAAATTTAAGGTGTGATCGATCTCATTGTAGTGTAGATCAGCAAAAGTAGGTCAGATGAATCATCTTTAAATGCTTGTTTTTCTTCTTGAACTTAAATCCCAAAACAACCCAAATTAGCTAACTCAAATATAAACATCTACACTCTACGGGATTAAAATCAGATGAAATCTACCCAAAATATTCACAGTTTGGTCCCAGCTGGATAAAATAAGCTTTAGTATGTTTAGTCTGGTTCAGTCTTGGTCTTTACAGGTCATGTAGCTGAGATCCTGGTCTGTACTGAAGAGATAATAGCCATCCTTAAAAGCTTAAGATTTTGGGGCATACTTCTGCTAAGTGCATACCTACAGGTGGGCAGTGTGTTTGTAGTTGGCCTCACATGTTGGCACAGACCTACCTAAAGCGCCTGGTTCAGTAGGAAGAAGCACTGTCCCTCCAGATTTGTCCCTCTTCTGACCACCACTGGCCAGTGGGTCAACTTTCCCAAAGACTTGCAGCCAGCAAAAGCAGAAAGTGTCTGTTAGAGACTATGACCATGGAAAGAAATACTTGGGATATTGAGGTGTCTCCAAGATAGAACATCCCAAGAGAGAGATGATTGATCTGGGAAGCTTTGGGTTTACTTTTATGTTGTAGGAGAGTAACTCAGGGATGGTTCATGTCATACTGAAGGGGTGTCAAAAAGGGGACCCACAAGTTGTCACTTCTGTTTGAGAAATGCTGTGTCTGTCGTCCTGCCAATTATATAAGGAGATCTTTCTGTAGGTCGACTGGCTCTACATTGTTAATCCCAGAATGAATGTATCTGAAAAAAGCCAAATACTGGGAACATCGATAAAGTTCAGGTGTACATGTTTTATTAGGAACAGAAAAGGTGTAGGAGTCTCTGAATGTGCTGAAGAGATTATTTTCTTAGGCTTTGTGTTTTGCTGGTTCATTCCTTTTGATTTCAAAAATCTTTTTTATTTCTTCCCTTCAGTTTCAGACCAATTCTTTAACTTAAAATTATCTTGCACTGTCTCAAGGGCAAGAGCTGAAACTGCTCCTACAGTTTTCTAGCTTAGTCCTATCTATAATTTCCTTTTCACAGTTTAACTCAGGATTTGCCAATAATTGACCATGAGTTCAATTTTTTTTAATTGACCCTCTTTTTGTAGTCTCTTTTTGCACTTTCCTAAGCTTGCTATTGTTGCCTTGATTATGTATCATATAAGGAATTGAATTTCATGGACTTAAGCTGATTCTTGATTACATCAGTAGTAAATCCCCATCAAGTTATATCTATTTTTAAACTCAGTTGGACTAGGAATTGTCTTTAAAAAGAGATCAAATGTATACAGTACCTGAGGTAATGAATGTGTTTTTAATTTGCTTCCAAAGTTGCTATGAAGTTACTTCAGGTTGCTGTAATTAACTTGTAGCCTTCTGTCTTCTGCAGCTTTGTACCAAAAATCAGCAGTTGGATCTCCCTGTGGTTCTCCTCCAGCATCTGCTGCTCTTCTGTGTTTCTACTTGGCTCCACAGCTCGGATCCACGTAGCCCTCCTGTCATCAAACATTGTGCTGTTCCAGTAGAGCATCTTTCAGTTCTCTGGTTCTTCCTGTTAATCTTCAGGTTTGTAGGTGCAGGAGAGGAATTGTTAAATTATTTATATTGGCAATTATATATCTTATCTCTCTCCTACTTTAATTTGGGATATAACTGAAGCACTGTTTTAAGAGGGGATGAAGCTAAAAGCAAGGTTCTGTGACCTAATTGGGTTATGCATATTTTGAAATTGTCTACAAGGAAGCAATAGTTTTCTAAGGGTTATAATTCTTTTAGCGAATGAAAGAGTCATTTAATGACAAATGCTATTATACTTCAAAGGTAGAGGGAAGAGGTGAAAGTGAAGCCACTGCTTGTGCTAAAGATTGAAAGTCACCCTACCAGTGCTCTTTACTTTCAGAGTAAAACTGACAAGTCTGAAATATCTAGTTCAAATGTTTGCCATTGACTAGCAGGCATTTGTTTCTAAAGCTGGTAGAAGCAGTTTTCATTCTTTCTGCCTTCTCAGTGATTGATCTGTTTCTTTCTGGTTTTCTTTTGGAGAACTTAATTGCATGATTTTTTTTAAAAAACAAGCACATCAAATGTCACAACATTAGCATAATCATAAAAATGTCAAGCATTCAGTGTATTTGCAATATGCCAGAGCTTACTAGAGAACATATCTTTTCATCTGATTAATGTGAGTCTCTGCCTTTGAATGGGCATCTCTTTAAGAGGTGACTAGTGGTTGCTACAGATTATTCCCATTAGGAAAAGAACAGTTTTTCCCTAAAGTAGAATAAAATCAGTCCTTAAAAGCAGTAGGTCCTAAAGGAAAATACAGATGTAAAAGGTCATCTAAGAAAATGAAATATTACAGATAGAATCATAGAAGTATTTGGGTGGGAAGGGACCTTAAAGAATGTCTAGTTCCACCCTCCCTGCCATGGGCAAGGACATATTCCACTACACCAGGTTGTTCAAAGCCCCATCCAGCCTGGCCTGATGCTGTGTTGTGTCCTGTGCAGATTTTTGTGTCTGGCGGCCATATTGATCTCCAGCTGTGAGAACCTGGAAAGCTGGACCACAAATTTTGGTGCCTGTCATAATCTGGATATTCCATCTGTGTCATGGGTAGTATTTTTTTAATATATAAGTTGTTGATCAATGTTGTATTTTTAAGATAACTAGATAAGCTGAAAAGCATCTGGTACATGCTAATAAATGTACTTTTTTGATTGCATCTAAACTTGTGCAGAATCTAAACTTTGTTCTACTGCTTGTACTAATTGCAATACCATAATTTTGGTCAGTAATTTAATGGAAGGATTTGGGACTGCAAATCTCAATTGTAAGGATGGAAAGGTGGAAATGAGAGTTTCAGATACCCTTTGTAAAGCAACTGTTATACACTCCTGTGCAGAGTCCCTTCATCTTTCTTGGCTGTCACAGAGGGAAACAGCCTCAAAATAAAATTAAATACATTAAAATTTGAACATAGGAACCCAATGTATTGTCAGTGCAGTAATTTGCTTCCCAACATCCTCTTCTGGATTGTGTCCAGAGCTCTTCACTTGATTTGTGAAAGCTGCCTTCATTAAGCTCTTGACTGCACTTGGTGAGACTGTTATCTAAAAGATTCCTTGGCACTGTTTTTTCCATGCATAGAAAGCCATAGACACAGTGTGCAGTGTGGTGGTATGATCCAGGAGAGGAAAGCAGGATTGCTGTGAGCAGGGAATCTCCTCCTCCTTATAGCCCCTGAATCTCCTAGTGGGTTTTTCTGAGTAGAAAAACCCACAGGACATCTCTGTCTTACTGTTTTTCTTCAGATGGGCAGATTGTGCACATTGCACTTGTGAAAATACAGTGGACTATAAATAGGTCACGCAGATGGCAAAATGTGCCAAAGTGGTAACTTTCTCCACCCAAATATGTTTGTGAAGAGCAAAGACCTTGTAAACTCCTCCATTTATACTACGGACAGAGTCATTACAGATAGCTTTTCCTAATGTCTTCTCCCTTTAAGGAATAAAATTCAGTGTCCCTGCTTGGTTCACTCTTCTGCTCTGTGATAAATCTGAAACAATGCCAGCTGGTGCTGGTGTGGTGGCACCAGGTCATGCTCCTTGGATATGGGCTGCAAGAAATGGGTCACTTCAGCAGCAGCTGCCGTAGAGCCCTCAGGGGATAGACGCCACTGGGTAAGAACTGCCAATCAATGTCTGGATCCACATCCTCTGCTCTTCTGACCTGTTCTGTCCTGAGAGAGTACTTTTATGCTGTTTTTCCTTTTTTTTTTTTCCCTTTTCTCCACAGATACCTTTCTGAACCTCACAGCATGTTTGATGTTCATTGACAGAGGTCATGTGAAGCTGCATATCCCTCTCCAAAAGCAGAAAGGAAATCACAGTGGCTTCAGTTGGCAGACTGTCTGTGAGTGAAGGGGAGAGATGCGCCCACGCCCACATGGACCTGCTGCAAGAGGACATTTTGCTCATTCCTTCCACTTCAATTCTCCTCACATTCTTCTCTAGCCTAGGAAATTTGACTTCATCTCCTGTAGTGTTTGAACACCTGTATCCTTTCCTCAGCTGCTGGGTATCACTTCATATTCCCTGAACTGATGATGGGATTCTATCAGAGATATCAGAGGACATGGATTTGGCAGTGGTAAGCCCTGATAATAAAACCATTAGAAGCCAGATTTTGTAAACCATCTGCTGGATATTCAGATCCCAAGGATGGACTCAAATATACATGTGAATATTTCAGAAAACATTCCATGTAACTGTAGTATAGAATAATACTTTCAAAATCCTGAGCACTGAAATAATGTGTGTAGTATGTACTATTCTGATCATTAAATTCTGCTCTGTGTCAGTTCTCAACATGTAAGAACAAGTCCTGCCTTTACTGTGGGGATCTGATGAGTAGCAGCAGAGAAGCAGCGCTTCCCTGCAGAGCAGTAAGACCAGTGGAAATAGTCAGGATTTGGGTTTTGAAAAGCAGAAACTAATGTGCATGAATGTAAAAAACATAGGCAGCTTTCTAAATTATTTTCAGGTGTCTTCTTTAATCCACCTGTAAAGATGAATACAATGTCCGATTTTTCCAAAGTCTCTTTTTAAAATGAGTTTTGAAGGCATTTTCCAGGTAATGTACATTTTCCATTCAGCAACTCATGTGATGCCATGCAAAGTTCCTATCCTGCTCAAGACAATTTAAGATTTGATGTTGATGTCATGAAGACAGTAGCAAAATATTTCAGGCATAAACTTAGACCTCAGGATCCACCCCTGTCACATGGAACTGTGTACAGGTGGGGAGCATGGAGGGGTTTTAGAACAACAGTCTCTGCTCTGCCAGGAGCATTTTCTGGCCTGATGTGGACATCCCCATGGGAGTTGCTGCCTCTGAAGCTGGTAGAAGGGGGGTTAGGGTGTACAGTGTGTAACAAGGGGACAGCCACAGCTCTGCTGTGGAGGTTGAGTCAGGGCAGCTTTTATATATGAGTCAATCTTATTCTTATCTCTTGCGAATGAGAATTGCAAAGGGAGTGTGTTGCACTGCCAGCACAATATTACATTCTCCGTCTGAATTTGTAGATTTGCACTTAAACATCCCCAATCTGCTCTGTGATTGGTTATCCAAAATGGAGTTGTCACATTAATTCTGCAGGTGATTCATTCTGCCTTCTTGTTTCTTCCCCTAGGAAACCACTGGATTTCATTCCTTAGCTAACACTGTCAACTTCAGAAAGCAGACATGTCTTTGCATTATGGCCTCATATAAAGTTGGTAACTTTTCCATGTCAGGAATGAAAAGGAAATGCATAAACAAAATGGGAAGCACAGTAAGGTGTCAAGGAAAGGGGAACAAACAAGTGTGATCCAGAACGTTACATCTCTTTGTGGGTGACTTGACTGAGATACAGATGGAAGGGACAGATCTTTTTGCTATTACTCCTCAGAATCAAAGGATAAAAAATTGCTGTGCTGGAGGTCACTTCATCCTGACTGCATTCATATACAGGTGATTTGTTTCAGTGCATAGGGGCATATCCTGCAGAGTTAAAATCAATGGGAATGTTGCTGCTGAAAATAGGAAAAGCATTTTATCTTTGTTTCTGATAACTGATGTCACAAGATCTTGGAAGGGGTTTTACTGCTCTTGAAAACAATCTGAACTTCCTAGTGCCTAATGCCTCCATTGTAAGTGGCATTTCACCAGGATGCTGTGCCTTGTGAATCCAGGGAGAAGGTTATACTCTGGAAAGGCATATGAAACCAGCACTTAGTGAGAAACAAGTAATTAAGACATCTGGATAGAGAAGGACACATCAAAAATAATAATTTAACAAAGTAGGTGTCTGACAACAAGAAACAGGAACTGGGAAGGTGAGGTTTCAGGTGAACTCATAGAACAGAACAGTCATGGTTATACTGGAGCCTCAACTTGCTGCACTCTCAGCTGCTCTTTCCTCCCTGGAGCCTTTCCAGCCCAGATGGTGCAGCTGAGGCTGCATGGCCTGAGGCAGACTGCTGGAGCAGCAGCATACTGTTAGCTGGCTTAGCAAAAAATTGTCTTTTTTTTCTTTTTCAGCCCATGTACTGTAAGCTGAGGCCTAACTCTGGACTTACTCTTTTCCTGTGGTTGAATCCATAGAGAATTGGGCTGTAATAATGGCTGCAGATTGTATATTTTCTTGTCTTTGGATGGCTTGACAGCAGGCCAGTGATAGCAGTTTTCAGAGCAGTAAGGATTACCTGTCTGTTACATTTCCCTCTCCCCAGTTACTCCTCTCCCCAAGCTGAATTATATTTTTTTAAACAGATGGGATTTCTTGTGCAAGTTAACTTGCTGGAGCCTGTGCAAACCTGGGTTCTGGTTGTTCCAGTCAAGTCCACTGTCAAGTCTATGCACAGCCACAGTTTGCTAGTTTCTTTTCAAATATCTGATTCCAAGCAGGCTGAATCTGTATCTCCTGGAGGTTGGTATTCCCCCTGTAATATTTCTGTGCACCCTCATCTCAGGGATCATTCTGAAGACCAGCAGCAGCAGCAGCTCTCATTCAGTAGGTGGTGGTTGCAAATTCCTGAAATGGAGAAAGGGATTCTGAAAATTTTATCCAAAACCTGGGTTTTTCTCTGTATTTTTTTCATGGTTCTTTTATATTTATATATTGCTCTGAAACAGTCTCATCTTCTCTTAAAGCTGTTTTCAGTTTAGTTCTTCAGTAGAGGAGCTAATTTTAGATATGTAGTTACGCTTTTCTTCCGCTCATAAGAGCCTACTAAATAGAAAGCACTTTTCTACAGGATATTGTTCTGGTTTGGATTCCACCTTTTTTTCTTCTTTAGGAGTGTTAAAAAGGTGTCACTTAATTTGAACGGTAGCAAACCTCAGCCCCAAATAGAGAAATATGCAGTCTTTCTCAAGACATGTTGAGACATCCCCCTGCAGCTGTAATGCGTTATCAGCACATCTCCACCCTTTCACCAGATGCAGTCTCTTAGAGGCAACTTCGTCTCCAGACTTCAGTTGTATATCATCTGATCTCAACTAGTGTCAAAAGACCCAGGAGCTCTCTGCCTGTCTGCTGGGAACATTGATCCACTCACAACTATTTACAAGATGTGAAATCTTTCCTTCTCTTGCACTCTCTTTCTCTCTCAAAAAAAAAAAAAAAAAAAAAAAAGCTGTCAGTATTTCAGAAAGTGTGAGCAGCAGATCTTTGTGTACTTTAATCCATAAATAAACATTTCTTCTTTTGAACTTCATTAAAATTGGATGTGTTTTCACTGTAAAACACTTCAGCATCCCTATCATTTAGACATATTTGGTGATGAATATTGCAATTAAGTTTTGTCTGTAGGAATAATTGTTGTCTAGAAATACTCAATTTATGCCAAAAAGTAAATAAGAATCACAGTACAAGGCATACTGCTTATAACAGCAATTTTAAATGTTAAGCTATGCTCCTGCTCTTTTAAAAGGTTGGGCCAAATGCATCTTTGTTTTTATTACCAAGCTTGTGGGGAAGTTGTGGAGATGTGAGTTTGGTTTGGCTTCTGCACAATTATATCTGACTTTCTTCTGGTAAGACTTGTTGATGTATCACATTCAAATCTCCAGCTTTGCCTTCTCTGCATTTGACCTGAAGAAAGGAATTCCTGCCTTAAAATGCTCATCAATCAGTGCTGTGTAGTTAAGCTGATAACAAAGCTAAAGCTAAGCCAGTGTTAATTTAGCCAACTGTTACATTACTGACAATATTTGTCAGCAAATGATTTTAATTAGACCAGCATAATGAGATAAGTAGGCTAAAACTAAGCAAATTACTAAAACTAAAGAGAGATTCTGATGACAAACAAGTCCTGATGAGAGTAAGAATGGATTTTTTTTTGCCACCAAGTTCTGAGTAGGATGTGGGAATGGAGAGACAGCACAAATCACATGAGAAATCACTTAAAAATGATGCTGGTGTGCTGGAATGCTGAGCTGGTGTCAGGAAGGCTTGCAGAGTTTGAGCAAGCGCTGTGTAAACTTCCTGAGCAGCCTTGCATGCCCGTGACACTCTCCCTGGTTTGTGTGCAGGAAGGGAACGGGGCAGGGAAGGCTCCTGGAAGGCTAAAGTGAAGCAGGCACTTGTGCTGTGAGATAATGCAGTGGAGGGCAGGTGGAATAGGATCTTCTGAAGTTTGTGGCTGTAATTAAGAACAGGTAGGGAAAAAGATTGGAAGAGTAGGCAGGGAAAAATACAGTATTTGAGAAAGAAGAATGGAGAGTCAAAAAGAAAAGCATTGTTTGGTGTTTGAATAAGGAAATGTTTGTGGTGAATAACCTGCTGCTCTATTTGTTTCTTTCTCTCCCTACATAGTTTTTTTTTCTGATTTCTGGTGGAGAATTCTGGCCCCTGTGTTATTTCCCCCTGGCTGCCCGTGGTCTTCCTGAGCCCTGCTGGCAGAGGGAGGTTTTCACAGTCTGAAGTGTTGATTCTGAGAAGTGTGAAGGAAACAGAGCCATGCTGGATGATGTGACTCACCTTGGAGAAGCTGATGTTTTCTGGCTGAGGGAAAGTGTAAAGTTTCAGCTTTGCTAGTCCAGATGTTTTAATGGATATTGCTGCAGTAGGAGAAAGCCTGGTCTGCCTGTTTGACTCAGTCCTGAATAGGAAAATAACAAGTTACATACTGACATAAGTGTTTAATGATTTATGATAAAAAAAATTAGATGGTGAGCAAAATAGTAGGTTAATTGACTATGGAGCCCTAAGTTCCCGAAAATGTAGCATTTCAGCCAAATATGGCTGAAATATCAGCTGTCATATGATGAATATTTTAAAGAAGAATCTATTATACACCTAGGGGTTCATTCGCTTCAGTAATGAGGACAGTTACCTCTAGGGAAAGGAAGCTATATTATGCTTGCCACTTAACCAGGGGCTGGTTTGACAGGCATCAGCTCAGAATATATGTGTATATATAGGGAATCACAGCAGCTTGTCTCAAGCTTACTGAGCAGGAAATATTGTGCTGTACAATACTTTGAGTTTCTAT
Organism: Geospiza fortis; assembly: GCF_000277835.1. Classification (NCBI taxonomy): domain Eukaryota; kingdom Metazoa; phylum Chordata; class Aves; order Passeriformes; family Thraupidae; genus Geospiza; species Geospiza fortis. The sequence continues at coordinate 329,075 of NW_005054511.1, forward strand.
CTATGGATTTGTGGATGGCACTGAGTGGGATTCAGACTATTTTTATTCCTGAGACTGATTGTTGAGGTGGAATCCATCACCCACTAAATATTAAATCAGCAGGTTTTTTAAAGAGTAACTCTGTCTCTGCTGACTTGAATATCCTTATGTGGCCCAGAGGAAAAGAGAAACAAAGACAAGATGAGAAAACTATCGTCTTTGGCATTCTTCTTAATATTAATGATTTGTCTAGTTTTCAAACTGTTGAAGGCAAAAAGTAGAACTTCCACATGGGTAAGAAATGACCCAGGTGAAAACAAACCCATACATTATAAAAACCACAGTGAAACTTCTGGAGCTGGATAATTTGTTGGAAGAGATGGGGGAAATTCCTCAACAGATTATTTTTTAAACAAGTTCTGTTTAATTGTTTCCAAACAAACATGGCTGGGAATTACTATGAATGTAGTAATTCCAAATTACTTGAACAATTTAATGTAGATGCAATTTATGTCAGATTTTACTCTGAGTGTGGTTTCTGAAACCTGGTGTTTGCAAATGCTGAAGCTTTGAAATAACTACCCAACTTACATGCTATTGTTCATTTTAGCAGACTGACTGAAACCATAAATAGTTCCTTTATGTTTTTCTTTTTAAAGTTGCACTTCATAAACAATATCCAAAGACACTTGTGAGGTGTCTGAATGAGTAGCTCTGGTATATCCATGGTTGCCTATATGTACATTCATCATGCACCACAACACAAATAAAAGCCCATCTCTGTCATTCTTAAAGGATGCTTTAAGACTTTTAAGGATTCTTTAGGATTTAAAAATTCCTTTCTGATAATGAGCAGGTAGGTGAAATAACAAAGCCACGACAAATGATGATACTTCTTTTTTGATTTCACATTCTGCAAAATAGTCACATTTCAGTTCCAAATGATATCAAAATGAACAATTGCTACACCAATCTTATAAACACAGTGAAAATTCTTAAAAAGTTTCTGCTTGGCGACTGCTCAGTTAATGGAAGCTCACTTCTTATGTCACTTTTTTAAGACCTCAGATGAAAAAATGTCCTGGGTGCCCTGATATTTAAACAGCACATCCTGTCCGATCCTATGGTAGGAGAATTCCAGTCCTGTGCTTACTTTCAAGTAAATCTCCTTGTTTAGCAAGATGAATGATCTAGGTTTCAGAATACAAGTGATTTATTCTGGTGCTGTTTGTTAGGTAAACTGACCCTTCAATGCAAAACCAGGACAAAATGAAAGTACTCATTAAGCTGATGCCTTTGCATATTTCACATACATTTTTTAAGATCATGTTACATATTCATCAGTTTTAGTCACAGAGTTGTTGCCATGAATGCTCTGTGAATGTGTGGATATCTGAGCTACTTTGTCGGAGTGGGGGACGTAAGGAAAAAAGGAAAAAAGGAAAAAACTGATATGAAAATCGGGAGGGAATAAGTGAGATGAGGAGTTAGGAGGGACTCTGAGCTATATTGTTCCCATCCTATGTATCTGAATCTTTAGAGTTTGTAGGGTTTCCTTTCCTAGTATATCTTGATGCACACTGGGAGTTTAGGTCAAATTTTGATGTTATTTAAAACCCAACAGTTATTATTTTCATTTTGAGGCTTTAATTGTGTAAGACCACAGCATAAAGGCTTTATCAAGACTTGGAAAGTTTGGGAAAAATGAGTTTTTTGGGTTTTCTTTTCACTTTCAATAGTATATGGGTTGTGTTTTTTTCAGATTGCAAACAAAATAGATTAATACTTTCAACGTCATGTAGCTCAGAAATTTTTCCACAGTGATAACAGTGAATTGTGAGAAAGAGTTTGGAGTGATAGTCAAATATCTGCACAAAGGAAGTAATTTCATCCCAGAAAGCTGTAAATAGTTGTGCTTCATTTTGAACAAAGTCTAAATCAACTGGAGCTGGAAGTTGGTGCTAACACTCAAAATCCCAGCCCAAAGAACTCTCCCTTAAATTTCCCCCACCTCCCCCTAATTCCTATTCTTTCAGATTTGTTAGGCATTGTCATGTCTTAGAATTGATTTGCTCTAGAGAGGCAAGGGGATCAATTACTTGGCATAGAGCAATCGGACACAAGTTATACAACTTCCACGAGGCCTGAAGGCCTTGTGCTGTTTGCAGGTGCGGTTCAGAAATGTCACAGCTGCCTGCAGTGGCCGAGGCAGAATGTGGAACTCATCCCGGGAGGCTGGTCCCAGCCCCACTGTTGATTACGCCATTCCAGCAGCTCTTGTGTGTGCACTTTGTGTGGGCAGACCCACTTTCAGTGAGTGCTTTGGGTTTATGGTGCAATGGGTAAGAATGGGTGACCTTTAATCATCCAATCTCCAGGAGATCGTGTGGCCAAAGCAAGCCCGTGGCTAGAACATGTTCCTGCAAGCCATGATGAAGATTTCTTCAAACCGCGGCTGATTTGGGGAAGTGAGCTGTTGATGTGGCAGTCTGCTCTTTAGTAAGCTGAGGAGGTCAAAAGAAAGGTGCATGGGCATAAACTCATATGGTTTTTCCCCCCAAAGGCCTCAGCACAAACCTGGCACTGCCAGGGCCTTGTTTAGGAGTGATATGACTGACATGTTCTCTGCCTGAGATTTGTAGAGGGCTTATTTAATTGCTACATGTACCTACCCTCCATTTTGCTCTTAACTCTCTGCTCATTTTTCTTTCCAAGTCACTGTTATAACCAGTGATTTTAGCCAGAAGCAGCTAAAATGACAGAAATCTGTTAAAAGGGTTCATGGTTGGAAGTAGAGCACTACATGCTGAGTGTTGCCTGCCAGCGTTTTACTTGGATTTTAAGTGAGGGGGAAGGAAAGTAAGAGTTCTCTTCTTCATTTTTTAATTAATGCAGACACCATTTTCATTCTGAAGTGTCACACACTGAAAATCAAAGGAGCCTTGTATAAATAATAAGGAAAAAACAAGGTTCTCCTGATTAGTAATGGAAAACATTTTCAAACAAGAGCTACAGAATTACGATAGGGCTGGCACTTCCTCAAGGTGAAAGTCTCTCAAAATCATAACATAAATTATTGATTTGTCCAAGTCTTTTCTCCATAGGAGATTTACAGTCTCATTTTCCTAGTTGTCTTAAGAAGGGAAGAGAAAGAGATTCCTATCTAGGTCAGAATGAAAGCATCCTCTTTTTACAAAATAATAATAAACCTCTATTTTAGATAAAGTGAAAAGCTATACTAAGAAATTGTAGGGCTTTCTGTTCATGCCAGGAAAAACTCCATTTAAGAAAATATATTTACAGCTGTGCAAGTGTAATCAGAGTCATACTATATGACACCTCAGACACAAGGAAACGTCGTTGTAAATTGTAAATCAGATATGTAAGAAAGTCTGGCCTTCTTTGAATTTGGCTGATAATAACTGTCTTCATGAAAAGAGAACTCCCCAGATAAAGAGCAAAAGGTGGAAAGTATGAAGACACTGGCAAATTAGAAGGGAGCAAGATATGAATCAGTCCCCTTTTTTGCTGAAACCTTAGCTCAAATACAGCAGTATGGGTCTAGCAAATAAAGATCAGGAAAATTAAATGAAAGGCTAAGGAAATGTGGCATAAAAGTGAAGGTGAGCCTTTCTTGACAAGCTGACTGGCAGCAGCTCTCCAGTAACAGTCTATGAAGAAATCATTTGACTGCTGAGGAAGCAAAGGAAGTGAAATCCAAGAAGAAAGTAGTCATCTCGTAATCACCCCAGGCAGGAGAAGGGGATACCGTAGCACACAGAAGAATACAGAAGGTGATGAGCAGAAAGGCACTGAGAAAGCAGGAGGGGTGTTTGGGCAATGGCTCACCTTCTGTGGAGAGAAGCAACAGACTTCAGATATTTCAATCTCATTATAAACATGATAGAGAGGGTTAAAATTTATTCTTAAAACCAAGAAAGGACCGGTGGAGCAAAATGCTCCAAAGATTAGTGTTGTATGACAAAGGAAAAGAAGTCTTCAAATGACAGACAGTTTGCAGCTACTGATCTTAAGCGTTTGCTGATCAGGGTCTTAAAAGAAAAAAAAACTCATGGCATGGAATTTAATTCTCATCTACTGTGCTAGCCACAAAACACCCAAAGTATAGTCTCTAAAGACTATTTTTAATAAAGAAAACTGCATTGTGTTATCCTGGAAGACTTAATAGTGAATAATGTGTTAAAAATAGCATCATAGAACAGTGATTTCTACTTTGGTTTTAGGCTGGTCATTTGGTCTCTGCTCCTGGTACTCTCTTGCTGTTTAAGAATTCCTCTCGAGATGGTTACTTTTCTGGAAGAAGAATTCGAATCGGTTGTAGGTGCAATAGGCAGAATTAGTAAATTCTTTTCTACCTATTGTCCTAAAGTTTTGTCTGACACAGCTATCAAAGGAACAAATATATTGCAGAGGGCAGTATTAGATTGTCATATACAACTGTTGTCAGGCATCTGAAACAGTCTCAATTTTTTTTGTCAGTCTTTGAAGAAGAACAATGGCCCCTAAATATGGATATTTGAATAGGTGTTTGCAGATTTGTTTTTAATACTCGGGTTTTCCAAGATTTCTGGTTTCAAGATGGGCACTGTTTGGTTAGACCATTGCAGATATATTTGTAGTATGCAATGTAGTCTGAGGTTGAAAATGGAGTTCTGGATTGTAAGGCAAGGATAACTGTGCAGGGACACTCTCTTCCCTGCAATGTTGTAATAAGAAGCAGATAGTTGCTACAGGTGATAGGACCTAAGTGAATACTGACTTGAAAATTGCAGATTAAATGATGAGATCTGTGTCAAACAACAGTTCAGGAACCAGCTGGACCTGTGTGGGCTGTAAGTCCAAATATTTCCTCTTGGACTTGCTGTTTCTCACAGTTCCTCAATAGCTAGTGTCCTGCATGGCATTGAATATACACTGAAGTTACCCTAGAAAGTATTTTGCCAGCACAGATGGCTATTTCTGAGTAACCTTTCCATCAGATGTGCAGGTTGAATTTTTATTTAACAGCTGCAAGTGCTCCTTTAAGTGCAATCATATTCTTTATATCTAGCTGTGCTGTAATTCCATCACAATTCTTGCAACTGCTGTTTGGGCTGCAAGTGAAGCTTCACCAGGATTATTGCTGGGGATGTAAAAGAATGTTCACATTGTGCTTCAGATTTGTCTCAAAAGAGCATCCACCTTCCAAGGGACTAAGAAAAACAGCCTTTGTCAGTAAAATAAACAGATTTCCTTCAGGTATAGTGGAAAGGAGTCCAATTGATGAGGAAGGGGGAATTGTTTTCACCAGATCATTTTTTCTGACCTCCACTAGACATTGTCCTTTCCCAGACACTGAATTTTCCTCTGGAAGAAAAATATTCTTCATTATTGGAAGGTTTTGTATGTACCAAGTGGCAGTTTTGCCAGAGGGCTGGCAATTGTCATATAAAAAGTAGTTCAAACTAGGAATCCCCTGGGCTGGTGGGTTTGTCTAGTGCAGAGCTCTTTCCTTTTCTTCTCATTCTAAGGGTACCCCTAGGGCTCTTGCCTGGCTTGATTCTGGTCTTGTTTGTGTTGGTGTAAATCAGGAATAACTCAGCTCCTGTAAGCGCAGTTCAGATAAATGAGATCAGGCTCCAGCAAGTGTTATTCAATCACTCTATTCTCTTAAAGGAGCTACAAATGGGTGTTTATTTAGTTATGATTTGCATAGATCCACTGTTTTGTAGTTTTGCTATATGTTGTTTCATCAGATTTTTTCAATTTTTTTTCCATTTTCTACTCCTAATAACTATTTCTTACTTAAACTGAAGCAGTGTTTATTTAAAATTCTGTAAAGCTTTTTACAAACTTCAATTACCTAAGTTTCATAACATTCCTGTAACATCAGTTAATCAGTAGTAATCAGCAGTAGTACAACTGCTGCATCCCACCATGTGTAGCTCCCAGACCAAAGGGAAAAAAAAAACCCAAACAAACCAACCAAAAGGCATGTTAAGACGAGATTAAATATGCAGTATTAATTTAAAATGCCTTTAGAATTCAGGGTAAAATGTGTTATCTAGTTTGCAGGAAAGTTTTGAGAGAAAAGAAAGGCAAAAATCCAAGCAAATATAGTTCCTTCATATAGGATATAAAGAAAAAAATTCAGGCAGAAGGCAGACTCTGTGGACAGATTGGAGTGGTATTCAAAACTGATTCTGTTTAGTTACAGTCCATTTGTGGAATTTCTGCCTTTTACATTTCTCCCTAAGGGTTTTTCTAAGATATTTAGAAATCTATCAGGAAATCACAAGGCTTAGCTTTCTCATTAGTGTTGTGAAGCTGTGTGTAAAGAATTCAGCAATTCAGTTGCAAAGTGTATAACACCTCTGAAAATCCTCCTTTCTCCTCTCCCGCCTTTCCTCCTGCTGAGCGGTGACTCTTAGCATGTCATACACTCTGGGCACAATTTGTGGGCTGCTGTGAGGGGCTTATTCTTTATGAAAATACCTGTGCCTTCCATGAGACAATTCCACCTTTCAGGCAGAGGCTCTTGCTTGCAACACGGGAGTCCCTAGGTATGAGTGCAGGTAAATTTGTCCAGGGATTCTGGCCCAACAAAGCAAATGAGATCACGACACAACCATGAGACTTTGCCCAAGTACATTGAAAGGAAAGAACTCAATTTTCAGTTACAGAAATTGAGCTTTTGGTCAAGTAAGTCTTGATGAAATCTATTTTATTTTTCTGACGGGAAACAGATGCAGTTCGCTGTTAACTAAATTTTATGTAGCAAAAGTTTAAAGGGAAACATTTCCAGGAATCTCTTATTGCAAGTCAACATAAACCATTAATATGTTCCCTGCTCCAGTAACAAGGAGACCTTGGGACCAAGCTCTTACTGATTGATTCTCACGAGCTCAGCTGGTGGTCCTTGGGCCTTATTAAATTCCCCTCATTTTATTTTTGCACGCTTATTCCCTTGAGCTACAGCTTAACTGTGTAACCTCTCTCACAACTTGTCCATTCTTAATAAAATTTGTTGAGCGTTAAGGTTCAAGGTTGGCTCATCCCTATGATTAAGTCTGTTCAGCTTTCAGCACAGTCAGTTATGTTGCACTTAGCTTGATTTGCTTTGCTTAAGGCTTTCTGAACAATTGGTTTGCTTGGTGCTGTTGCTAACCCCAGTTCTAGCTGTGTGATGACCTTTCTCCAGCCCTGATTATTTATGTGTATCCTGCAGTTCACTGGGGAAGTGTGTGTTGGCTTCCAAACAAAGATTGCTGTCTATTATATATAACCTAAAAATACAGCTGTGAACATGCGTAGGAGCTAGGAGCGGGATTTTTTTTTCCCTGGAATTTATTAACATACTATTTTATTTATTTCAAAACCTACAAGATGCATGTTTTTAGAGGTTTATTGTTCAAGGGTTGCTCTAATTATAACAACAGACAGACTGATGGGTGCAAAGTAGAAGCAGTTGCATTCATGGGCTTTATAAAGCTGTTTAAACTATTGCATTTACATATTGCTATCTTTGCTGGAAACCTTGGGTTACAAGAGAAAATGCCTGAGATTTGGTAGCTACCTACAAATATGGTAGAGTGGTAGACAAAAATGAATAAAGTTATGGGTGTTGAAAATGTCCAGCTACCCAGAAATAAGTAGGATGAAGTGTCCCAAGTTTATGTGTTCATTAGAAAGGAAAAAAAAGGACCAAGCAAAAAAATTTGTTTGACTACTAAGTATACCTCTCTGCTCCATCTCTCCATCTTTCATTTGTTTAGCCAGATTTCCTAAGATGAGGTTTAGGTCTTCATCTGCTCTGTGTGTGTGATCACAAAATGATCTCGCTCATGGAGTGAGGAAAATCATAAGAGAAAATTTCTGAATGTCTCCATCATGCGGAGAGCTTCACCTGCAGCTCATGCCTACCCCAGCACCCAATAGCATTCACAGCTGTGGTGCTCTAAAACATCAGGCTGCATTAATTTGGGCTCTCACAGGGATTTTGTTAAATTTTGGCGAATAAAAAGACAATTCCAAAAATTTGGTGTTGAGAAGCCAGGCATAGTTTATTTCTTTTTGTTTAAAAAAAAAAGTAATTGTAAAACCCAGTAATGTTTGATTATGTGTTAGGGGAGCATAAGTTATGGGGGACTGAGAAAGCCCTCCTGTGCCTGTGAGTGTCCTGCTACAGCCTGCAGAAGCTTTGTTCATTCTGCTGAGGACTGTGCACCACGGCTGTTTGGTGCTGCTCTTCAGGGGCTGCCGGGGGTCAGGCTCAAAGGAAGGATGGCTTGGAAATACAAATATATCTCATTACTTTTACTCCCTCATGGATTCTTGCCTGGTCCTGTGAATTCCTGCAGTTTGCACTTACCTAACCCTGGATATTCAGTGCTGTTAAGAAGTTTCCGTTATCATAAACTATGAATTTCACTCACCACACCCATTCCCATGAGCATCCAAGCACCTGGTCTGACACACCATCCAAATAGACAAAGGAAAATCATGCAGAAAGTGGTAGCAGGAATTATGGGCATGAGAGATACAAGTGAAACCCATAAAAATGGCAGGTGGGTGTTCTCCCAGGCTGGCTGTGCTAAGAAGACAGTGGGTGAAGCAGTAGCAGAGTGCAAAACCAGCAGAAATTAGAGTCTAATGCCAGTTGCACAGGAAGGATGCAGAGAGGTGAGGGGGAGTTCAGAGGGCAGTCGGGCAATGTGAAGGAAAGAACAACTTCCAGCTGTAGAAAATTGCAGGGAGGAGACCAAAAGGAAGCAATTCTCACAGACAGCAAACAGTTTTGCTATTGTAGTAACTAAAATTAATAAATATTTATCTTATTAAACTGTCCAAAGACTTGGACCTCACTGGACTGGTCTGTGAGTCAACGTGAAAACTGTCTCATTGAGGCTTCCTAGGGAGATCCAGTGAATTTATTGAACAAAGCTTGTGACAACAGATCAGGATAAAAGAATGCAGGTCTCCTGGGCAAATTGCTGTGCTGGCTCTGTTCTCTCCTGTGCATAGCAAACTCTTCTCTGCTCTGCAGAGATTCCAACAATGTTTGTTGCTGTTCAGATACTGCAGCAGAGGGCATGTATAGAAGGGCTCTGGCCCTCTGGATCCTCTGAAAGTGTAGCTGCAGTCAGTCTCCAGAAGGCAGCTCTCTCTTGTGCTTTCATTTGGCATGACAAAGGGACTACACACCATCTCCAACCTTCAGAGGTGGTGGTACCCATAAGATGAGTTGGGGTCAAAGAGATAGGTTGGAATAAGCCTTCAGAGGTTACACTGTCCAAACCAAAGTTAGAATTATTTCAGATTTTGCGGTAGATTTAAACCAGGTTAACCAGGATCTTGCCCAGTCTTGTTTCAAAAATCTCCCAAGACAAGACTCCGCCATGTCCCTGGACAACCTCTTTCAGTGCTTAATCACTCTCAGTCTACATTTTTATCCTATTATATCCAATTAGATCTTGTCTTGCTGCAACTTGTTGTGACTGTTAACCTCTTGCTGAGCACCCCAGAGAAGAGTTTGGCTCCACCCTCATGCAAAGTCCTTTTTCTATAGCAGGAGGCTGCAACTAAATTCTCCTATACTCGCCTCTTCTCCAAGCTGAGCAAACATGTCCTACCAGCTTATCCTTGGATTTAATCTGCTCCAGACCCCAGCTAAATGACCTTTCTCTGGACTCTTTCCAGTTTGAAAGTGTATGTCACATATTGGTGAGCCCCAAGCTGGACCCAGATGCAGCCTCCCAAGAGCTGAGCAGGAGCAGCACCCCCCTTGTCTTTCTGGCTATGCCCTCTGTGAAATCAGCACTGTATTCTGCACCCCTGCCCAGGCCTCTCTTGCACAGCTACAAGCCAGGCAGTCTGCCCCCTCTTTGGGTTGCCACAAGGGACATTTCTATCCTTGGGGCAGTAGATGACATTTCTCTTTGCTGAACCTGATGTGTTTCCTCTCTATCCAGCCCTCTGGCTTGTTGAAGCCCCTTGGCATGGCAATGCAGCTCCTCAGCATAGAAACTTCCCCATAGCTTGGCATCAGCCATCAGCCTTTTTTATTTTTTCTCTCCTGCTCGCTGATGAAGACATTAAATAATGTTATCCTCCATATTGGTCCCTTGGTTACACCACCACTTATTAGTCCTTAGACTTTGAACTGTTGCCTACTACCCTTTGAGTGTAGGCAAATTTTCATCTACTCTGTTGGATGTCACCCATTTGCCAGTGTGCCATGCTAATCCTTTGGGGAAGCCCTATAACCAGCTAGAGGAAATGAGGGGTGCAATTGAAAATACTTTAGCCAAAATTTCAATTCCTAGAAAAATCCCTGGAGAGTTGATTATAGATCAGAATAGCAGTACACCACAGAAAATTTCCTACTCACTTATAATATTAATCATCATCATCATCATCATCATCGCTATCATTCCCAGACTCGCTATCTTAGAAAATTGCATTAAAAAATGATGTGTATAGTTGTACTTGAAAGAGTAAGAACCTTTTCCATTTGTATATTTCTGTCTTTATATTGACAGAATGTTTCAAAATAACTGGAGGTCTGTACATTTAACAAGAAATTTTCTAGACTTAGTCATAAACAAAAAATTCCTTTTTGTATATATTTATTTTCTAAATGGAGAAAAATTGGTGCAGCATAAATTCAACTTTTATCACTTTTGCTGTGCATCCACTGAAATCTCAAGCAACAAAAAACCTGTTGCCTTTCTGCAGCCCCTGGAGTGAAGTGGGCATCAGGCAGTTCATACTCTGGAAATCTATCAAATTCACTTCATTTAAAATTCAGCACAGTGTCTTCCCTTTTGCCAGAAGGAGCAGTTGAATGCAGCTATCAGTGTGTAATTTAGTTTCTTTCTACCTGTGCAAAATGAATGTTTCATAGCCACAACAGAGGCTGAAGGCTTGGAGAGCCCTTGTCCCAGTGCAGCACAGGAGAAGGAAGTGCATCCTGGTTCTGTCCACTATGAAATATACCTCAGACTTCCATTTCCAGCATTTGTCTCTCTTGCGCATGTGGGAATAAATGAGGTAAGACTGATACTAATTTATGGAGATGTAATGCCCTCTGTTCGTGTAGCTGCAGGAATGCTCATTTTATCAAAACCAAAAGATGTACTAGATTGTCTTAAGAAAAGCTCCATTGGATATTCTTGGTTGAATCTTTTATTTTTATACATAAAAAAGTTAAATGCATGATTTTCAGCAGACATGTTGGAATTATGAGACATGAGGAATTTTGAACAAAAAAGTTCTACAAGGGCTCAAGGAAAATCATCTTGCATGAGCACCTAAAGGTATGAGGAATGGGCTGCTGGAATGCAGTGCAGAAATGGTTCATAGTAACAGCCTGGGTTACAGATTGATGTTTTATACCACAGCTGACATGATCTTATGGTCTTAAATAGCTTGGCTAATCTGAAGGTTTTCACTATCATCACAGAAAACGTGGGAGAAAGAAGACTTCATGTGATAGAATTTTCAGTTAGCAGCAAGTAAAGCAGACCCATAAATTTTATCTTGAACCAGCCTCTGTTTACCAGTATACTTTGCAGGTTGCAAATGATGTTCTTGTCTTGTTACTGTTCATTAACCCAAGGATGTGAAATCATTCCCTATATCTGGTCTCTCACCTCTCACCACATACCCACTTCCCTTTCTCCCTTTCTCCCACCCCAAATTCCTGTGTAAATAGTGCAAGTTCATTCATCACCAGGTGATCAGAAGACTGTCATGATCTACTGGCTGCAAAATTTGAGACTACTTATAATTTCATTTGTAATACAGAAAGACATATTTGAGAAACTGTGGAACAGAGAAATAGAAAGAAATGTGTGTATTTCACAAAATACTTTGTTCTAGTTTTGCACTAGATTTTTATATTAATTTTTTTCTTGGTCATGTAGACTGTTTCTGTGCTGTTGTTCACATTGGGGCTGCTTTCAAGTGAAGCTTATAAATGGGGGCTATTGCTGTAAATCAAATATAGAAAACATATCCAAATATATACAGGGAAAAAAACCCCTTGATACTATTAATTTCATGAAAGTTAACACAAGTGGGCCTTTAGTCATAGACATTTCAAATGTGAAGGATTTATTTAATCTAATTTTCAAGGCAAGTTTTGATAGCTTTAGATAATAAACAGTTTGTTTAAGAAAAATCCCAATAAAGCCCTCTGTGCATTTGAACGTATGTTAACATTCCTGTGCTTGAGACCTCCCTGAACTGTCTTATTCTGTGACTTTCATGCTGTTGACTTTGCCTTTTTTGCTGGTAATGTCAAGCTTACTTGTTCAATCTAAGCTGTGTGACTGAGGCACTCAGCATTATCCATTGTTTGAACAAGGTCTTGTTGTGTGCTCTGGCTGATTGATTGCTTATTCTCAATAAACAAAGACTTGCACTCAAGGTCTTTGGAACATTTCTTGCTCAGCTAGTCAACTTAGAGAATATAAAGCCAACTGTCCCTTTCCTATATTCATTTATTCAAATAGATATTTTTTTTTCCCAGACTCGCTATCTTAGGAAGGAAGAGAGAGCAGTCAGGAGGAAGTATTATTTTTCTTGTCCTTCTTATCTTTCTGTTTAAGATGTAGGGGTTTTCTGGGTCCATTTTTAATCTGAAGTCCCAGCACAAGATATTTTGAATAAGCACCATTTATTCTGAAATGGGATAAAGTGAACTCCTAGTAATGCTAGAAGAGGAGCAACCCTGAAACCCGTTGTTTCCCTTTGAAAAGAGAGGGACCCTGGAATTATGCTGTGAATATCTGTAGAGGGTGATGCATAGCTTGGGGCTTCATTCGGGAGGAGTGTGAGTTGTCAATATAAACTCTTTGCAGGTGATTTAGTCAATAGTTCTTTGCACAGTTTTCCTCCTTCACTGACACAATTGATTAACATAAGCAGTTTTAAGAAAAATCCTAATATTGCAGTGTCAGTCTGCTCTGCTGTCTTTAGAAAAGTGCTGTGGAATCAAGCTTTTTTCTAGACTTGCCATTCTGTATCTCTAGTATGAGAAAGATAATTGCTAAGCAATACTCTCACTGTCTGCTCCGATGGAAAGATGCAATCTGGAAATGCAGATCTGCTTTCATTTTACTGTGAGGGGCAAAGAGAAACCTCCTGCAGGTGGCTGACATTTTGCTGTGGTAATCACTCCACTGTGCTGTGCAGACAAAAAATAACTCTACTGTCTGTCTTCTGTACTCACACACCCCTTCTACCTACTCCTATGCAAGGAAAATCTCACGTAAAGGTGAGATCAGCAAAGTTCCTCCAAATAAAATTAATGATGTCACTGTAAAAGGGAACATTTTATAGCATATGGTATATATGCAACTGACAAGTTTTATGGCAATTCTATAGTAAGAGTCAACCATATTAAAAAAAATATTAATCCTAACGTATTTGAATTTAAGTTCTCTACTTAGTCTCCCTCTTAGTCTCTTTATTGGGAATGGATTGGGATGGGGATGAAGGAAAAATATTGCATAGAACTTTTTTTTCTCTTTCTTCTCTCTGGTTGTAAGAATTATTTTATTATTTACATAAATTTCAAGTTCAATGTACACTTCTATTGCTATGTACATAAAAATATGTGTGAAAGATGTGAAAATTCCCTCATACTCTGCATTCCTTTGCTGCATAGTGGAAGTTTATTCTTATGCCTACATTGGTTAAATCATTAATTCTTTTGAAATATGACATTATATATAAACATCACTTTGTAATTTTTTTGGTTCTGTATACTATTAATATTTGGAGGAAAATATGTATCTTGAAAAGTTAACTGAAACAACAGATCAGTCTTCTTGCAATGGCAGATCACATGTAGATGCAGTGAGATGAGGTCAGTCCAAAACAGGTGTTGACATGAGGGAAGAGTCAAACGCCATTTTTCTTCTAAGAAAAGAGTGACTAATGCATGAGAGGCTAATTTAGCAGGAACATTTAGTCATGGCTTCCGGAAAATGTACCACTCTGTGAAACATGTAATTACACAGCAGTAGTTCTAGGTAACTGTGCTGGAAAGCAGGACACTAATAGGAACAGAACCCCAGCTTTATAATCCTAAGAAATGGAGAGCAATTTGTATGTAATCTGTCATTATACTCACACACACACACACACACACACACACGCTCTGTTAAACCTTAATTTAATTGGAAAAGAGAGGTTCTGGCTGATTGGTGCAGCTCCATTTCTACTGCCTGCAAATCTGGAGATGGCAGCTACGGCTCCATCCCTGTCAAGGGAGTTTCTAACCTTTTCCCATGGATCTGTCTGCCTTTCTGCATTCTTATTCCCCGTCCATTTCCAGTGGATTTTCACCTTGGTAATTTTCCTCCTCCAGTAAATAGGCAATTCCATTGCTGTAAATGGTACCTCAGGCTCTACACCCTTCTGTGCAGCTTATTTATCAATATTGGAACAATGCACACTATCCCCCTATGACCCTCATTCTATCTGTTTTTTCCCTATCAGAGGCTGCTCTTTTTGAATAATCATTTTGACAGTCTAAGACAAGACTAATCACTTGTCTCTACAGACAGACCCTCATAAACTCATTTCCATTTAGACTTTTGCATCCTATGGTTCCTTATACCACCCAACATCCAGCCTTCCACAGCCACATTAACCAACATAAGTAACGTCTACTGCATTTGACCTAACTTTTTTCCAAAAAAGATGATGCTTTTGCAATAATGTGTCTTGGATTTTTTTTTTTTTTGAAAGGAGCATCCCTACACAAGCACACGTATAATGTTAACTGTTTGGAAAACAAGGTTTTCAGGAGGTAGTCAGGTTTGTGAGAGTGGTATTATGTAGCCTTGTGTAGCCTTCAAAGTTTATTCTTGTGGTGGAAGTCCCAATGTGCCAAGTAAGTGGCAGTTTTGGTTTTAATCAATATTCTAGACACAAGTTATCCTGAACATGGTATTTCATTGTTTTAACTGTATTCAGTATTATGTGGGATGATGTGGAATCTGGCAAACAAATCTGAGATAATGCAGTATTTCTTGTTAAACACGGCAAGAGGTAGTGCAAGTTTTGAGATTCTGTGAACATTTCCAATGCTGCAGAGCAGCACTGGTATTTGAGCTTGAGGAAAACTTGCAGTTGATCAGGACTAAGTACTCTTCTTATGTTGAAGATGATGTTAAAGAGCGCTGATGAGCTCATGACATTCTAATTCAGCACCAGTATATAAGTCAGTACTAATTAATCCTATTTCAATAGTATAGGTCCTTTGTCCTGAGGAGAATGCTAAAAATGGCTACCAGCTAAGGCTAAAAATGCTACTGATTGCTTTGTTTCTTTTTGTCACCAGAAGCTTCACTGGGGTCAGCTTCATCTGCTTGGTCTTTGGGCAGAAATTATTGAGAGTGGGAGAGCTCAGGTAAGCAGGAACTGGTCACTGACTGGGAAACATGGGTTGATTTGTATAATATTTTAGGGGGTATAAACGAAAGTGATTAAAAACCAAATTTCATACCAAATTCTTCCTAGTTATATGATTTCAGTTACAAGCAGTGAAGTTAATTAAGAGAGGTATCAATGTGCAGGATTTTTAAGGGTTAAATAATCTGAACAGGTGTGAAAGATTAGATGTAGCTGAGAACAGTAAGCTACTGGGAGAAAATCCCTTGAGCAAAGACTGAATGTAATAAACATCAGTATAAGAAAAGCGAAGAAATCACCTTGCCCAGGAGAAAAGTTTTAGAATAAGTGTTTGGGTTTTTTTTTTCCCCAGTAGAATCTATTATTTTCATAATTAGCAGTTCTTGTGTGATTATCTGAGGAGGGTGTTTGTGCTTTATGATTAACTGAGTACCTGTATATCATATGACTATCTGAAGTGTCCTCAGCTCTTTCTCATGTCACAAAAGGTTAAGAACCAGTCTTTTTGATGTACAGTAAATGCTAATTGGCATCTCATTCTGCTGGAAAAGCTCATCCTCAGTCAAAACAGAAAACTGTGTTTTTGTAATCAGCACTTGTGGCTGTCCTTGCTTGGCAAGTCATAGCCTGGTCCAGACAACCTTTTCTCTGCTCTGTAAATAAATTATTGGGGTTTTGGGGGTTGTGGTGGGTTTTTTCCTGGTTTTTTTTTTTTTTTTTTTTTTTAACTTTTGAGATATTAAATTGAAGAGAATTTCTGAATTGAAGAGAAGAGCACTTAATATGTAATAATGAACTTTATTTTGCTCTCTTTTTGTTCTGTTCATGTTTCATTTCTGTAGATTTGATTGGAAAAGAGCAATGGGATGTAAAAAACCAAGATTTTTCTGAAATGGATAAGAATTTTGTTTACACTGACAAGGTTTTTCAAGTCTCAAATGAATGGTCTTCTTTGACCTCACAAAGCCCTTGATATGTGCACACACAAATAACTGCAGCAACTGGTGCCAGAGTGACCAGGCCCAGCCCAGGTGTGAGTACATAGTTCTGCAAGTAAGCACATAGAATTACAATCATATCTCTCAAACTTAATTGCCTCATAGAAAATAAACACTCCCAGTTACATGATCTCCCCTATTGCCAGGACAATACAAATCACAAAGATCTGTGATAAGACCCTGCTTTTAATGAAAGAAGATTGTATTTCCCTCAAATCCCTGTAAGTCTTTGACTTGATTTGAGACGAGAAGCTAAATTAAATGGAGTTTGAGAAGCATGAAGATTAAAAAGTCTCCTAAGACCTCTGTTAGGATCAGGGCTTGAAAAGCTTTGAGGATAAGATGAGAAAATCTTCACCCAGGCAGTCAGTGTGGGCTGGATCTGCTCAGTCTTGCTCATGCTGTGAGAGATGCTGAGCACCCATTAATGCTCTGCACCTAAAGGCTGCTGAGGCTGAGCATCCTTACTTGAGGAAGCCAAACCTGGGCACTGCATCAGGGCTGTGTGCTGCTGCCCTGCTAAAGGGACCTTTTTCCTACTGCATTTCATTATTAATGTCAGCAGTACTCTGCACAAGCACGTGTTGTTATCCCAGACAGGTCAGGCATGGGAAAGGTTCCATTAATGCAGTGGTACAGTGAAGGAAATTGTTATCCATACCAAAGTATTGTGAAAGAATACTTGACCAGTTCAACTGCACCAGGATACTCTGGGTTTACACTTCATACTGGTTGCCATTTACGAACTTTCAAAACTGGTCAGACATCTTTTTCAGCTCTGTGGAAAACAAGATTGTTTTAAGAACCTCAAGGCTTAAAAAAAGAGTGTTTTTTGGGATGACTCTTTGCTTTTAGGGAGTAGTGGGAGAGTACCCTGTTCCCCACGAGGATGTGGCTGTGTCCTGGATTCAGCTGTGTGGGCAGGCAGTGCACACACCCCAGGACTGCTCCACAGCACAGAGAGGACAACGCTCTTCTTGCATCCATCTCCTGCTCTGTGGCTTCCTGGCTGCTTCTGCATTAAGCTGACCATCCAGATGGGTGGAAAGGCCTTTCAGGATTTCAAACACCTTTGCTGTGGCCAGACAGTGAGATGAGAGGACTTTTAGCTTTCTTTTTGCCTGTGACTGAGCAGCCCGAGAGAGAAACAACCT
>NW_005054511.1:346653-371145 GCF_000277835.1 Geospiza fortis
TTCCTGCCCAAGCAGGGGGTTGGAACTGGATGATCTTCATGAACCCTTCCAGCCCAAACCATTTTATGATTCTGTGGAGCAAAACAGTGAATGTGACCTGTTCTCTGTGGGAATGGGTCTGTCATGGTGTGTGGAGGAGACCTGAGGGGTCGGGAACTTCCATCCAAAGAATCTGTCCTCATTTAGCACACAAAAGAGAAGCCCTATGAAAAATTCAGAGCAAAGGAGCAAAATGACCTGCTCATTGCCTGCATACCTTCTCGTGGGGTGCTACAGTTATTGAAAGTTTTTATCAGATCCCTGGTAAGCAGGATAGAACAGAAATTACCTTTCTAAATCCACGTATATTGATTGGTATTGTTATGGGCTGAGACTCTGGCCTTTGAGAGAATGTCCACCTGCTAATAATGTGATTCAAATAAGGGCATTGATGTAGAATTCTGAAGTGATTTTAAAGCATTGTGCAGAGGGCCTGAATTTCAAACACAGGAGTAGGTAGCTGCTATGCTTGCTAAAATGAATATCGAAGTGTGCTGTCTGGCAGCTGTTACCTTGATTTGAGAGTTGTTTTCAGAGATTAATTTCTGATTTTCTGATTAATATAAATAATCTAGATATCACAGATTAATTTGAATCATCACAATCACTGAATGCACATATTCATGTACAGGTATATTCAAGCCTAACTTACAAACCTGGCATAATTTAAAAAATAAATTATGAAGTTAACCATTCTTAGGGTATGGAATAAAATTGAAGAAAAGATCTCACCTGCTGGAGATGTTACAGCCAACTCCTCCTAACAAATAATATCTGTATATAACTATATAATCAGACTCCTGTTTCGAATGTGCTTCTAGAGATTCCTCAGTGCCTTTTTGTTTGCTACTTGGAAATTCTGTGAGCCTTTTTATGGGGCAACATTGTTTTCCCTGCAGGTGCCTGAGGGATATGCAATGTTTCTTGCTGCTGTAGTTCTGTGGCTGCCAGCAGGCAGCTGGCCAGAGAGCCTTTATTTAGCAAATGTGAACAACTGGAGAATTTTTGTTTGCAAGATTGACGCGACCTGCCTCAATTTACTGAGAGCAGTAACAGTGTTTCTCCCACACTGAAAAGATCTAGCCTGAAGCTCCCTGACATTAATAAATGACTAGATCAGCCCCTTTCCCTCCCTATCTTCTTCTAGCTACAACTGTGTGGTATAGAGTCATAAGCAATACTAGCTGTAATTTGATACAGAAGTTGGAGAAGAGCAAGGGAGGAGAAAAACTCTTCTGGTAACTTTTGTAAAAGCTAATTGTTAAAATGCAGTGAAATATTACTCATTAGCTGGATATTACTATATTGTGTTGTCATTTTTTGAAGGAAAGAATTAGCAATCCAGCTGCTAATTTATATTGAAGGTATTTGTCAGGTAAGACTGTAATGAAATATTTAACCTGAAAACAAAGTAGAGGGAAACTTTTCAGTGGGAGAATGGAAACTGGGAGTAAAAATTCACAGGAAAGACGTGATTTCCAAAATGGTTGCTGGCAATTTTAGTTCAGCAAATTTGCTAATAAATCCGTGGCAGTCTTGGAGCAAAAATAGAATTCTTAGTGGGGCAGATTCTAGCTAAGATCAGGCTGCCAGCAGTTTTAGGAAGTCTTTATCCTGATCAGTTTAGGACATTTCTCCCTTTTCCGCTTACCTACTTAGGGTTAAATACCAGTGCTAGGAAAAGAGCAACTGCATTTTTGTAGACCTTATTTATAATGACTTTAGCATTTTGCTATTTATTTGGAAATTACCAGTTTCTTGCTAGTTTACTTGCTGATGAATCTTACTTTCCTTCCTTGTTCTTTCTGATCTGCCATGGTTGGATGCACAATCTCTTTCTCTGCAAGGCAGAGGTGTACCTAACAACTGTGAGATTTTTATGCTTTTATGGGTTAGATAAGACCTGTGAAAATTTCATGTCTATTTTGTGTACATTTTTCCTTTGACAATTCTTCTGGTATTCAAGTGAATAAAAGGAATTGAGTTAAAAAAAAGGTTTAAATTTGGTTTGACCAAATATATGAAACGGCTGATTTTGCAGGTAGACATTAAAGTGTAAATCTCTGTAGTGTAAATCCGTTTGCCTTGAAATATTCAAGCATTTATAGTATGTTTGGACAAATATCAGATGCCTTTGTGGATCGTAAAGAAACCTGGTAGCAGGTGATAGATGTGTTTCACTACAAGAGTTTGGGGCTAGGATTTGAACCCAAATTTTGTGGGCTTTGGACTGCTTGAATACCTGTGTTGTATTAATAAAGCCTGTGTCTTTACTCTTTAGTGAATCATAGAATATGCTGACTTAGAAGGGACCCATGGGGGTCATAATGTTCAGGTCCTGACTCCACTCAGGGCAAACTAAAAGTTAGACTATCAAAAAGCATTGTCTAAATATCTCCTGAACACCCACAGGCTTGGCCCATGGCCACAACCTGGGGAGCTTGTCCCAGAGCTGAGTATTGGTTGTCTCACTATTTCAGCATCCTGTAGAGCTATTTTGATTGTTTATGGCTTATCACATCCTAGGTTAGATAATTTCAAACTGGTGAACAGAATTAGTGACTTCTGAAGCTTTTGCCTAGCCATGAAACTACCTCAATTCCAGATGTGGGAATGAGAATACAGATTTCAAGGGTCCAATCACTGCTTTGAAGAGGATTATTGATGTTAATTCTCAATTGCTTGTTTATATGCATTACACAAATGGATTATCATCTGAGATTTTTCATTTGTGATATTCATCTACAGATTATTGAAATTTTCTTTTTAGTAGACCTGATGGGGAGGAATAGGTAAAGCTTTAATGGTTTTGTTAATTTTACTATAAATAATTATTCTGTTTATGCTGAAGGTTCTAAACTGTATATATTTTGGTTGCATTTTTAAGCTGCATCCGCTGTAAATGGAAACAAACTCCATTTCTATGTTGGTTTCTGTTCTGTGAAATTTTTGCTTCTAATAGTGCCCTCAAGATTTACAAATGTAAACGTTCTCCTTCCCTAGTGAGTGAATATGTCACATCCTGGTTATATATGTTCAACAACAGGCTTGCTAACATTATCACTTCATATGAAGAGGGTTAATTATGAACTAGACTACAGATCTCAAATATATCAGCAAGCTAAGTAGCTGGTGACTGCTGCAATCAGTTAACTGCAAGGAAATGAAACAGGACTTATTTACATTTAGAGTGATGCCTGAGTTCTTAATCACCTCAAAGCATTTAAAAATTAACTTTACTACCAACAGCTCAAGAGGCATAATGAACCCCAGGAGGGAGTTTTCTTCTCTTTCATTTTCATTGAAGCCATCTATTCATTTACATCAGACTACTCACACTCCAGTCTGTTTTCCTGCTAAAACCTCAAAAGTTTCCTTATTTCATTTTCTTAAATAACTTGTGGTTCATTTGGTATGCTTCATCATAAATTAGTATTAATACTGTGCAAGAACTCTTGGCAACTACAGAAGTACATCCAGCCACAAATCCTTTAAGGACAAATAGAAGCAAACAGCTTAGTATTTCTGTGTTTTGTTGGAGATGTAACTATGTATTTAAAAGGCAACAAAATACTTTAATTATCATCTTCCTGTTCTCCCAAGCTTTTGCACCTGCACAAGCACATTTTGCGATCTCACACACGGACAGAGCTGTGCTCCAGAGAGGGATCTATGCTGTAATCAAATGAGCAGCTAACAGCCTGAGCAGTAATGACACATGACAATTGGCAATTTAGGAGATGGAAGCAAAGATATTGAAACTAGTACAAATTCTCCAACTTTCCACCATAACTTTGTTTTATCTTGACTCTTATTTGCCCTGAATCTCCTAATAGGAGAAACCCTTTCATAATAAACTCAGCCAACCCATTATTTCTCTACATTTTTTTTCCCCATTGCTACAAACATGAAGCACTAACACCTCCAAAAGTGTCCTAGTCCCTTGGGAAAGGTCTCAGTTATGAGGGAAAAAATATCTTCTCTTTGGAAGTTTCCTTTAAGGTTTGAACTATTTTCCTGGGCTATTTACAGTTGAAGTGAAGGTGATATTTTGAGAGACAACAGTAATGAAGAGTACAGCAGTCCAGCAAAATTTTATAGAGGTAAAGCTTAAGTAGAAGCTTTTTAAAAATTGTAATTTAATGCAGAAATGGAACTAATTTTTTTTACATCTATTAAGATAAGTAGAAATGCTATCAGGGTAGATTATTATAATTGTTTTCTTAATATAAGAGGCAACATAATAGGACCATGGCAGTTCTAGTAAACGGTAGATACAGAGTTGCAGTCGATATGGATGTATTTATTTAGTATCGTTCTTTTAAATTTTTTCTTGTATCTTCTCTTTTAATTAAATTTTAGTCATAAATCTAATAAACTTATAAATTAGTTGTTGTAGCAGCCTTTCTTATCTGATTCTTTTACAGAGCAATTGCATTTGCAACTAAAAATCTCAGGTCTCTAATTACTTGGGCTTCTTATGGGACATTGTCATCAAACTGAACTGGAGTGTTTTGGGGTTTAGCTGTTGTGTGTGAGACATCTGAGCCCTCCTGGCTGTGAGAGTCACTCTGCCCTGGCTGCAAGAGTCACCCTGTCCTGTCTCCCTCTCCCTCCCTCTGGCCACATTAACTCTGCACCCTCACCTGCTGCAGCTGCTTGGTGAACTGGATGCAGGAGTTGATCCTTTGGAGAAATAGGTGGTGTTAGCACTTGTGCAGCTTGGAGTGGTGTGGAGGTGGAAATAAATTCTGAGGAAGGGAAAAACAAGCGTCACAGTTTAGCCCCAGCTGGCAACAAAGCACCACGCAGATGCTCAGTTTTCACCCCCATTGGCATGGGGAGGAGAATTAGAAAAAAGATAAAACCTGTGGCTTGAGATGAGTAGTTTAATAATTGAAGTAAAATGTAAGAGCAGCAACAACAATAATGAAAAGCAAGAAACAAAATAGAGAAATAAAACTCTTTAGAAACAAGTGATGCACAACACAATTGCTTACCAGCCATTGACTAGAGCCCAGACTGTCCCCAAGCAGCAATCAGCCCCTCCCAGCCAGTTCTTCTCCTCCCAGCAGATATCCTGAGCAAGATGCTCTGTGGTGTAGAATATACCTTTGGCCAGTTCAGATCAGCTGTCCTGGCCACGCTCCCTGCTGGCTTCTTGCGCCCATCCTCACTGGCAGGGCATGGGAAACTGAAAGGTCCTTGGTTTAGAGTAAGAACTATGAGAAACAGCTAAACCACTGGTGTGTTGTCAACATTTTTCTCTACTGAAACCAAACCCACAACACTAGTAAGAAAATGAACTCTATCCCAGCTGGAGCCAGGACAAGAAGCTAGGGTCTCATTTTTTTTAGATAACCATGCCCACCTCAGTACTGTCAATCTGCAGCCTCAGAAGATTGAAAAAAATGGGCTTGTTGCATATAAGAGGTGATAAATGGTTTCATTTAACTAACCTGGGCACTGATGCTGCAACTGTAAGGAAAAATGGTATATATTTATGAAACAACTACAGTCTTGCATATCCTTTTTCAGCCATGAGGGTAACAGTTCTGCTAACAAAATGTCTTTATCTTTTTACTGAGCTGATAAATACTATGATTGGGAGCCAGATGGATTTTGCTGTGGGGTGTCCTGGGAAAGATGTGACTGCTGATGGCTGACACCTTGAGGGAGGCTGGTATGATATCTGATCACCTGCTGGAGAAGCTTGAGAGATTGTTTCCTTCCTTAGCCTGAAGTTGTGTAGCTGATATTGCTGTGTCTCTGCAGGGGAATGGAATAGGACACGTGGCAAGGCTGGGGACCAGTACGGCTCCAGGAATCAGTTTTCAGAAAGAGTCAGAAGGTTTTTATAACTTTTAAGCAGAAGGGTGCTGTTGTGTATTTTCATGCTCAACACTTCAAATCTGCAAAATGATTTTCATATAACTTTCTCATGACAGAACCTGCTGCCTCTTAATGTTCTCTTCAAAACTAACAGTTCATTTCTTCTTTCAATGCCAAATTGTCTTGAACTCTAGGGTTTTCTGTAAATACTTTGCTTAGGCTACAAAGAGCGAGAGTATGAAATGAAAATAAAATTTTAAAAATTGCTTACAATTTTCTTTCTTATTTGTTTTCCTATCCTATTTCTAACCCACCTCCTTTAAAATTATTTTTATTTTTAGTAGTTCCTTTGTTATGAGCTCTTCTCAATTTGGAAAAGTCTAAGAAATATGCTGTATTCTTATCCTACAGTTTCAATGCATTTTGATGTAGGTGGCTCTGCAGCAAGTCTGGCAGGTCTGAAAGACTGAGCAGAACCCAATCCTCAATTTAACAATATTGTGAGTAGCCCACTTTCCATTCTCCCTGTAGCAAGTGCCACTCACCTTTGCTGTTAGTTGCTGGATAAAAGCTCTGGGAGAGTTTTGCTCCTTTGGTATTTTCCAACTCTTTTCATAACTAAGAGTACTTGTTTTCTCTCTAGAGACTATAGTTGTCTCTGGAGTTTACCTCTATTTTCCTCCATAAAACCAGCTATAGTTTCATCTTGATTTATATTTGTTGAGTGAGAGATTCAGATCTGTCAGTTCAGTCAAAGTCTTTCAAGACGTTTATTCTGTGAAAGGCTTTGATGGAAAAGAGTCTATTTTAAAATGTTTTTTCAGTATCATTTCATAGAGATTAGTTTTCCTGGCTGGTACTACTTATAGCCAATGATGCCTGGAGCCCTCTTGATTGAGTTTTAAATGACTCCTGATATAAATGTCTTCAGGACTTCAGCCAAGAAGTATACTACTACTTCCCTGTCCTTCATTTCAACCAAAGGCTTGTAATGTAATGTTTCTTGTTTTGACTGTTTATGACATTGATTTTGAAGTATTTATAAAAATATAAAAATATAAAAAAATAAATAATATATAATAAATAATATAATTTTAAAAATTAATATAATGTAAAATATAATTTACATATAAAATTAATAAAACATTATACTAATTCAGAATTTAAAAAGCATATACAATAATGTTTCTTCATACAAGTCTTTTCACATGGCATGTAGATATTTAACTCTAACAATGCCAATGATCTATGTGACCTTGTTTGATAGAATACATGGTATTAAGTCTTTTGTACAAATTCTGGTAGTTATGAACTTTATGCAATACTTTTTAACTTTCTTCAGTCTGTTTTTTCAATCTGTCTTCATAGTTTCAGAATGTGGGACAGAATTTAAGGTAGATTTTTAGCTAGAAGAATTAGTATTGCCTATCCATTGCCTAAGAAAAAAGCAGCTAAAATTAGGCTGTGGGTCTTGCAGGACTTTGGGATGTCAAAATACTGCAAGCATTCATAACTAGGGAAATTTCACTCATTCATTTCCTCTTAGCTTCTGAGTTTCCTAAATGTGATTTTATGTGGAGCATATTTAGATACTGTGGTTTTGTAGGAAATTAGTGTCAGGTAACAAATTGCTATGGGTGAATTATCAATGCACTAACAGAATTGTTCATATCCAGGTACTCCTCAGGCACTGCCTGCCAAACAGAGCTGAAACTCTAATTCCTGCGTGTTGCCTGCTATTGCAGATTTAGTGTCCTGCTTTACATAGTTTGCACGGAAGGAGCTAGAAAAAGGCTGCCTGGCAGCTGACTCCTCTGGGAATCCCTGCTAAAATGAAATGTATATTTCATTAGGTCTTCCCAGGGAACAAAATTTTAAGTAAACATACATTTTAAATGAGTAAGCAATGTCTAATGGGAAACTGTGTATGGAGCTTTACTTTTAGATATATATACTCCTCTTTCAGATTGGGGAATTACACACATAATCCACAAATAGGGAACATGCTAGTTAATTCTTAATATCCCTCTAAACACTGCCTTGCAAGCTAAATCAGTAAACACTATAGCAAGGATGTTCTCTGCATAAGGCTCAATTTCACCGCAGTCAAGTCAAAGTTCTTCTGTCATAGGAGAGTGTTTTATTGACATATAAAATTTGCAATGGGTCTGTCTGGGTATTCCCAGAGAGTTTATTTTAATTGGAATTCCCTGCAGTGGCACGAAGGTAACAAGATATTTAGAATATTCTTGAATGTTGTTATGTATTTGTCTGACACTGTTTCTGTTGGCATAATTCAACTTATGTAAGTTGGTTTTTCAGAGGAAATTTTTACTCTCTCATGACTTCAAGCATCTGTGGGGTACATATCCATAGTTATTTGGGCCCCTCTTATTTTTAGTGAGAGAAAAAGACACTGTTGTAATGTAGTCAAGTTATTATTATTATATAAAATGTTATTATTATATCAAATGCTTTTATCAATCAAGTTATTATTATATCAAATGTTTTAGATCTCTGCTTAGGATGAGACCTCTTAATCACTGGACTCTGTCACCTACATGGACGAGGCACAGAGACAGGGATGGCTGCCTCAGATCTGCATGCCTGTCTCTAAGTCACAGAAACTCAACCAAGGCTGACTAGCAAGACTATTTTTCTTTGAGATGAAATCCTCTAGCTGCATCGTTAATATTAATAATTTGTAAGAATTCAGTTTGGTTTTATATGTTTATGTGGGAAAATTGGACATGTGTAATAAAGGAAGAAAATTTGATGAATTATTCAGTGCTTTTCTCTCTCTTCACTTCTATAGTTCAACAGAGCTATAAATGTGTATATATACATATTTTGAAAAAGTTTTTAGGACAAGGCAGAAACAGTGATTCTTTGTTGCTTTTTTGCACTGCAGTTCAAGCTTGCTGCTATGACACCATTTCTGAATGGATTGCATCAGTCTAAAAGAATAGATTGTCGGATATGCCAAAAGAAAAAAATAAGAATTAACTAAAAAACAATGTTTTCAGATCTGGACCCTTCATTATTCTAGATGCTCTTGTATTTTTCAGAAAGCATTCCGATCTTAATACTATCTACCAAAAATAACCACATTAAAATTAGCAGCATGCAAAGGCAAGTTAGAAGGTCATTGTAAAGATTTTAAGGTACACAGCACACCCTGTACTCATAGAATCAAAGAATCATAGAATGACTTGGGGTTGGAAGGGACCTTAGAGATCACCCAGTGCCAACCCTTCTGCCATGGGCAGGGACATCTAGGCCAGGTTGCTCAGAGCCCATCCAACCTGGCCTTGCACACTTCCAAGGATGGGTACATATAAAACTGGTTAGCCAGTCGCAGTAGACTGATTCATTGTTAGTGAGACTTAGCAATTGTACCTCTTTTATATACATGGGAGCTCTTATTAACAATAAGAGGCATATGTAGTTTCAAATATATGAATTCCCCTTTGTCCTTGCCTTGCACCGCTCTGTGAGTAGGAAAACAGGACACTTGGGAATTAGATGAAGCGTGGTTTGACAGGGCTACATTTAGTCCATCTTTTAACAAGGAAGAGTCAGGGAGGAGGTTCCTCTGCTGTGTGCCATGTGCCTGTTGCATGACCACACCACCACCTCCTTTGTCAGAATTAGGGGTAACAGGTCCTTGTGCAATTTGATGAGGAAAGCCATGGAACTGCAGGAAAAGCACATAGAAGAGATAAACACTTCATGGTGCCTTGATCATACATTTTCTTCCTGTCCCATTTATTTTTTGCATTGCTCGTATCAGTACCCAAAATTGCATCAAGAAAGGATTAGACCCAAATTCAACAAGCCAACATAAAATTAGAAGATCCAATATAAACTAGATGTCATTTTTCACCTGTCCTGTGACAGGAGAAGGGAGTCAGTATTTAAAATGTGTGTAAATGGATCAAAGGTAATTCTTTGCAGTTAAAACTTGTTAAAACTCAGCCCCTGGCTCAGTATAAGATTGGCTGATGGACTGCTCAGATTGGAGCATGCAAACAGAAACGTGCTTGCAGAAGTGAAAGCAGAAGACCTATGGTAAAGGACTGACTGAGCACAAGCAAGAGGAAAAAATGTGCTTCTTGGACAGTTCCCTTTTCCTTATACTTGGTCCTTTTCCTTTTCCTTTTCCTTTTCCTTTTCCTTTTCCTTTTCCTTTTCCTTTTCCATATGCCAGCTGCAACTTAATGGGATACTCACGTGGAAAAAGTCTTACAGGTCACTGGACTAAATAGTTTTCAGTTAAAAATGAAAGGAGATCACTATTGCTCATATATCTATTTGCCATTGCAACTCTTTTTCTTGTTGTTGCCATATTTTTTCAAACACTTGTGTAATAGTGCATTAGAGAGGTATGAAGGGTGGATAAAGTTAAGCATTAATACATTAATACAGATCACTATGTATAGTGTAAAATTTGTATTGAAGTTGATGTATAAAATACACTTTCTGTATTCCAATCAGTGTATTTTTCCCCTGATACAGAGCTACATAAATTTAGCATTTTTAACAATAAAAAACCCATGTAGGTCATGAGATGTTGGATCTCCTTCCTTCCCTTGCAATGTCTTTTATTTCTGAGCAACATGGCAGTAACATGAGATCACAAGAGCCTTTATAAAATGTGTGCTTTAGCAAACAAAAAAAAAGATTATGAATTTTCTGATCAATGCTCTTGGAGGTTGTTTTTTTGCATTGATATTATATTATGAATGAAAGACTACAGTGTAAGTTAACAAAGGCATGTCTGCTAACTTCCAGCTGATGGTGTCAAAAACAACTTTCAGTGGCATCATTTTGAATTGTTAATTGTACTCTTGTTCTATGCTGAAATCCTTGACCTAAATATTTATGGGTAATTTGGTTCTACAGTACTCCACATTAGTGCCCTGCAGTAGGACCATGTGAACAAGAGTAACCAAGTTTATTCACATGCTCCTAGAGACAGTGGTAATGCTGGGGAGTGGGAAGTCTGAGCCTCTGGATCCTGGAGGTTTCTCACTTGCTCATTTTCTCTGTCTCATTCTCTCTCTGCAGATCAAACGTTTCCTGAAGTGTGGTAGAAGGCAGGAAGAATGACACTTGCTAATTTGAATTTCAGAAAGCACCTAAACTTCATTCTGATCTCCAGGTAAGTGTCTGTGAGCCTCTTGGCTTTGACACTTGTTAAAACTTAATCACAGATTTTTTTGGTGCCAAGCTACCTTATGCAGACCAAAGAGAGAAGCATGTGTGAGCATGTGCTGGTGTTTGTGAGGGAGAGAAAACTTCATTTGTTTGTTCAGATGATGTGAAGTGAAAACAACACTACTCTGGAAAACACGAGATCAGCTTATGAAAAAGGAGGAGACGTTAATTGACGAACTGAAAACCCTGAACTACAGGTTATCTGATGCAGTTGCTCTATGCAAGATCTCAAGAAGGAAACACCTGGGAACATGTAAATTACTAATTACGATCCGGCTTTATTTTCATGTATTCATTCTCTTTCTCTTCCCCCAAACTGCTTTTTAAAAATACCCTCAGGCATGTCATGGGCTGTGTCAAAGTCTGTTCTTAAACTGTAGCTGTCAAAAATAAAGGAGAAGGAAAACCATGAATATATTCTAAATGTCGACGCTAACTGGATGGGCTCTCTCTCTGTCTGAAGATCTGGATAGCTACACAGAAGTTTACAACATGTTATCTATACTGTGAAACTGAGTATTAACCACCTAAATGGTATGTGTGGACACTGATCTGTGACTCAAAATGAAGACTCCTTCTTTAGGTGCCTCATCATTGCTAGTATACTGATGACTGCAAAATATTTTCTGTCCTTTCACTTATATTTAGAAAAGAATTAATTTCATTCAGGACTGGGCTGCTTCTTTTGGGAGTATTTGAGCCACTGCATTTTACCAGCCTGAAAGCTTATGGAGGAGCTCTGTTGCATGATTTTACTCAAATATTGCATATGCCTAAAGTCCTATGCTGAGATAACCACCCATGTAGGTGCTGATGCAAGATTGGCTCGCTGTCCACTTTAGATATCAGACTAAGACGTTGTTTGGTTCACAAAGAGTTAGGAGCCTGTGCTCCCTAGAGTCACTGGGGAGGGGTGGGCACATCTGAAGGATGGCTTGTGCAAACTGCCAAGGGGGATGGTGTGAGTACATCCCGCTGTGACTGCTTGCAGACTGAATGCATTGGACAAACTGTATGTCAGTTTTGGGGTGTGTTTAGTAATAGCAAAATCAGCTGGCATATTTTATGCTTGTGTAAGAATGGCTTAATGGATGAAAGGAAAAACATTCCCAGGCTTCCTGGCAGGGGTACTGCATGGGATGTTTGGCATGGTTGCAGTCAGCACTGTGCCTGTGATTGGTAAGGTGGGGAAACAGACCACTGAATGCTGTGCCATCCAGGTACTGGAGATCTGGTGTGACACTGTGGAACAGAGCAGGGGTCTGTGATGCCTTAAACATAAACATACCTTAAACAGGATGGTGTATGAGCACTGAACAGTTCTGAACTGTGTGAAATATTGTTAGCAGTCACAGTGACCTTGTCTAAAGCAAACCGAGGAGAGTACAAGCAAGGATAGTTTGTTCTCCATATTCTTGGCGGACAGGAAAGAGAAATGTGCTTAAACTGTAGCAGAGAAGCAGCACTGAAAGAGGCTGCATACAGGCTGTGAAATTGTTGTCCTCAAGAATCTCCAACTTGGGAATGTGCATTTGTTGTGTCTGCCATGTGGGGCTGAGCACTGCTGAGCCTGTGCTGAGGGCTGGCAAGGATGTGATGGTATCAACAGCTATTTGAGCTGCAGAGAACACCCATATCCAGGAGATGGTTTGATAAAAAGTGCAGCTTTGGCTGGGTTTTTCTAAGGCTGCCACCAAGACTCCTCTGTTTTTGTATCAGTGGTCTCAGCCTTCCCTGACATGCAGCCTTGCTTTATTAGCAGGGAGGAGTGAGGCAGATTTTGTCAGTAGAATGAACCAGGAGCTGTGCTCACTGCCAGATATTCAGAGAGCCATCAGGAAGGGTTTGTTTACCAGAACACTTTTCTTCAGCATTTTCCCACCTCGGAATGGAGCGTGATGGTTTATCACATGTGTTATGAGCACTATTTATAGCTGAGCAGCAGAACTGAGTTTGCAGCAGAACTGACACTCATTTGATGCAATGTATGATTTCTCCCCAACCCCAGACATAACAAAACACAATCTGTGATATACATTTTATCTAGAAGCACAATTAATCACAGTGATTAATTCTCATGATCTCTTAGCCTGTTAATAAGGTGAAGAAATATTGCTTGACAGATAATGGATTGAGGAAGAACATTTCTGAATCACCGTTTTACTTACTGTGGACAAATGGCTTTGCCTCTCTGTGCTTTGTGAAATCCCCAGGGATTATTCCATCTTTCTGAAAAAGCGGAATAAAGATAGATTCAGGTCAGGGTATTCTGGAGATAAGAATTTGATCCATACTGTGCAATATCACTGTCTTTTCATAATGGTCCCTAATGTGCATTTTTAATATTTTTCAAAAGATATTTGTTACTATTTCTCAATCTATCAATGCATACATAGCATTATCTGTTATTCCTAAAAAGCACAGGCTTGTTCTTAATGTAAAAACTGGGCCTTAAGGAACTTATGGTGCAAATGTGTCTTGTCATGGGAGGAGGGCTGTGCTGCAAGCTGGCAATGGATGATGTGGAGCTGCTTGGATGGAGCTTGGTAAGGATCTCATACCTCTCCTTTGACCTGCAGGATATGTGCCCAGTGTCCAAATAAAGGAGAATGCAGGCTTATTCCCTATCTCCATGGGTTGCCAATCACATCACATTGTGTTCTATGGATCAGAACCAAGGCCAAGAAGGTAGGAAGACAGGCTAGACCCTCTCCTTCCTTCCTGTGCCCCGCTTATCCAGGTTTCTTTCTCCCCTGTGGCACACGGTGCCTGTTCCCCAGTGGGCAGCAATGACTGGTTTGACAGAGCACTATGCAGGGACAACAGGAGGAGGAGGAGGAAGAGGATGCCCAGCAACTTGCTTGCAGCATATCATGCAAGCACAGACTGCAGCTTTGCCCTCAAGGATCTCATTCTTGCTGACAAGCCCTTATTTGTGCAGGATGTTGTAACTGTGATTTCCAAATGGGGTGATTGAGATAGCCAGTGTGATAGCTGGACCTCAAGGCCCCGTGCCTTGTGGCTCTGTTGAAGGTGTCATTGAGACAAAGTGCCCTGGCTGCCCACCCTCCCACACCTTGCAGCAGTCTCTGAGGGGCACTGAGAGTCCCCTGAGAGGGGAGGGTGCACCCCTGGCTGCGTCTCAGGTGTGCCCTGCAGGAGCAAGGGCTGCTTTGCTGCTTTGCTGCTGTTCAGGGTCTCGTACCCAGGGCTGCGCCCACCTTCAGGCTTGCAGACCCTTGGTAGCAGAGCTGATAGTGGTGGCATCTCCACAGTTTGCCTAACAAGGGGCCCTTGTGCTAATGAGCATGGCTGTGCTCTCCTATCCTTACTCCAAGCACAGGCACAGCCTCTATTGGCAAGTTCAGACAATGTCAGTGCTTGGGAAACTGTGCGGAGGGCTGACACCGTGGGGCCTGCACCTGGCTGTGATTCTGGTTTCTTCCTGTCCTTCCCAGCCTTTTCTGAGACCCTGTGTCTTATGTAGGGTTGAATGGCAGGCTCATAACGTCTACACAGTGTGGAAAAAATGGGAGAAGGAATGATAGATGACTTATTGCACACCACTGAATCTGTGCCCCAGGATTTTCTCTGTGCATACTCGTGAAAGGTACAGCTATAAGATGCTGGCAATGACTCAAACACTTTTAGTGTGCAGGCAGGATATTCCGGATGGTCTCAAGAGTTTTCTGATCAAAAAGTTCTCATCAGGGGTTTTTCAGATCAAATCCAACTCCATCCTTAAGCTGCTTTCAGACAGGACACTAAACTTCCCTGACTTGAACAGGACACATGAAATATGGGATTAAGTCTGTGTTTTCCATATTGAAGCAGGATCTAGTCAGGAAAAGAACCCAACATTGTCATAGGAAACAGGTAGTTGACTAAGGGGTTGTGGTATGTTATTTGTGAAGGCTTCAGACTGTGTGCAGGCTGTGTTTCAGCAGGGAGGCTCCAGGTATGCATTTTCCATGTTAGTGGGTATGTGCTTCCTAAATCCATCTGCCCACCTGGGCAAAACCTGCACCACAGCCTGAAGGTCCCCTAAACACATCTTGCGTATTGCAGGATGTATAAAGGGTATGAGTGGAATGTTGCTCAGGAATGGATAAAAACCAGACAAACTATGGGAAAAAATGTCAAAAGGAAAGGAAATGGCCTTCTGGAGGATGAGGAAGATGAGCAACAAAGAGACAACAATGTGACAGATCTAGAGGCAGCTCTAAAGCTCCAACAAAATTATTCCTGGACTTCGTCATCTTATCTGCTTTAGCACGTAGTCCAATAATTGGGAACTGGGAATAATGATCAGAGCAGCAGTGGGGTGTGGTTTTGTATACCTCACCATAAGCTTTCTCATTCCTGTCAGAAAGTATGTGTATTTGTTTTTAAAAAGAACTTAAAAACCTCTCTCAAATACTATTTTTGATGACAACAATTTTTGAGAAATCTTGCTGATGAAGTAAATAAACTTTCTGAAATAATCTTTTTTCATAGGGCTATATTTTATGAGGAGTTCCTAGTAGCTCACTTTTATTAGAAAATATGTACATGCATAGATTTGTTCTAAGTACCAGGATCCATACTGGCAAGTGTGATCTTGTGAGCACTTTTTCTAGTATATATTTACCATTTTGAGTAAAGTTGTGCCAAAGACTTGTGAGTTTTTTGAGTGCACAGCAACAGGGACATTTGCTGCTTCTTAAAAGCAGCAAATTTTTTAAGACTAGAAAACGTGTTTTATGAAAGAGAAGGACTTTCAGATGTAGTGAAGGTAAGCTCAGCACACTGCCTTCTCACCATTCTTGCACTTGGTCCTCTCCAGCTTTGTGTGTAGAATTTCTCTTGGCTTCAGTGGTATTTTTCCACCCAGATGGAGAAGTTTGTTTAACAGTGTGCTATTAAAGCACTATAAAGAGCTGGAAATAGAACATATCACAGGCTTAATTAAACATTCATATGTTATTTCTCTCAGAAATATTAAGATAAGAAGGCACAAAGGCTTGGAGGCTGCAACAAAGTAGAGAATATTTGAATCCAGTTATGTCAGACAGGATGGGGACCACCTTCCCTCTTAATGGCCCAAGGTGTAATTTTCATTATTTCATCTGCCTGAGAAATGTAGAGTGTCACCCACACTGCTTAAAGGATTTGCCTCTGTATGGTGTACTGATACATATATCAAACCTTTAGGTTAGTTGATAATCATGCTTGTATGATGTAAATATCATCCAAAGTGTTACATAACTAATGATCTACTGAAAAGTTCAGAATGGGAAAGAAAGCGATAAGAATTGATATTTCTGAAATAATGGACATGTCAAAGCTACAGGATAGAGAAAGTGATTTTATTTTATTTACTTTTTAATATGAAGAAACAGACAACTGTTGAGCATGCAGTAACCTTAGAAGTCAATGCAATATGAACTACTCACAAAGGCATTCAATTCTGTGGGTGTAATTAATAACTAAATTTTAATCTTTTTGGATCAATTAAATATTTGGACAGAAAGCAGTGGTCTACTGTGAAAAAGCTGTGAGAAACCTGTATATCTGCAGTTTCAGTCCCTCTGCTGTAGTCATTAGCATGCTGTTTAGTTAAAGAGATTTTGATTCCCTGTTTAAGGCATTCATTTTACTTTCATTTTTCATATTCAGCTTACATTATAATGCTCTTGATAGAGATATATGTTTAGCACCACAGTCTATACAATACAGCAACGGTAGAAAGTTGCATACTGTTTGATAATAATACTTTTTGTGCATTATTTATGAGATTAACTAAATCAAAAGTCTGCTCCAAAAGAGGAACAATACAGAAAACCAGTCCTCACTGTTGCTTGGTTTGCTCCTCCTTAAAATTTCTAGCAATCAGGAAAAAGCTCTGTAGGCCTATTACTCATTGCTTAGTTGGCCTTTCACACTGTATTACTTCTCTCACCTCTAACCTAATTCTCCCTTATTGCAATCTTTCCTGTTTTTCAGAGAGTATCCAAAACAATTCATTGCCTGCTTTCAGAAAATGTCTTTCTGAAAATTTGAGAACTACTATCAAACCTCATCTCAGTCTTTCCCCTTCTGGATTAAGCTTTGCAAGCTCAGTTCTTTCTTGCAAAGTCTTATGCTAGAAAAGTTCTTTTAAATTCATTCTTATTTCAGGTTCTGGGACTTTCTCCAGCTGGTTCATGTATTGTACTGACATGTGATAACCTGCAGTGGTCACAGGGATCCAGTTAAAGAATTACCAGCTCTGAGTAGAAAGGAAGGAATATTTTGTGTGTTTAACATAAAATGTACTACTTTTATCTAACACAGCATGATTGCTTCTTAGGCAATTGTACAATTGCATTGATTCTTTGTGATCCATTCTAATTGCCAGATTATTTTCTGCACTGTGTTTGGTTAGTCATTCTCCTTTTGTATTTGTGCATGTAATTTTACTTTTATAGGTGAATTCACTTAATTGCTTAGCTGCATTCAGATTTCTGCTGTGCACTAAGATAATAGAAAATGTACATTCTGCACTCTGATGGGTTTGAAGTCTCTTTTAGCTTAGTGTAATTTTCAAATGCAAAAAGCATCTTAATCATCTATCAGTTCAATAATAAACATGTCATGCAGATTGTTGCAGAACCTGACCTGATGCATCTTGCTCATTTAAAAATGAACCACTAATAACTATTGGTAACTAATTCTGTGAATGGGATTTCCCAAATAACTACCTACCTCAAATCTGCTTGTCTATACAAATGTCCTGTGAGATGTCAAAAGCCAAAATCCAGATTAATAACAGTGTTTTGTCTCTTCTGTCCAAAAAGCTTGTTGTTTACTGTAGAGGGAAATAAATTTGCTCTTACATGATATATTTATTAGAAATTAATTTGTCTCTTGTATCCTGTTTATATTCAAGATTCTTACAAATAGACCTTTTCATTATTTGTTCTAATATTTTTCTGGTAATTGAAGTTAAACTCTCTTTTCCTTTAAAGGATAACATTTTAAAATTAGGTGTTTGTCCTTTCTAGAATTCTGGAATCTGTGTCCCTCAAGTTGCTAAAGACAATTGCTAATGACTAATAAATTTTTTTCAGTGTTCTCAGAACTGAATTACAACCGACCCGACCAAGTTGAAAACAACAAACCTTATTGATGTAGAGTCTACTGAGTTTTTTCTTTGTTTTTAGCCTGATTTTCACTCTTCTATTTATGATTTTAATTGACTTGGCTATCACATTAAGACTGATCTTTCAAGCAAAGGCTAAAGGAAAAAGATAATTGAGCGCTTTCAAGATAAAGTGATAATGCTGTAGGTATGATAGCCTAAGAGTACAAGCAAGGAACAGTAGTGGAGAAAAAACAATCTCTCCCATTAACCCAGTTGATACAGTTGGAAAATGGACAAGCATCTGCCTCTGTAATAGAGTTTAGGTTCCTGAAGACTTTTTGTTTTTTAATACTAAATAAGTCAGTTTAATAAAAGATATAACTGCACTCCTGTAACCCTGTCTGAGTCAACACTTTAGCCTATTTGCTAGTAATTAATTGTATTTTGTTGCTAACTATTACCTTTGTTTCTCTTTATAAAGCGCTTTAAAGTGTCTTCTTTCTCTTTTCATGATTTCTTTTTCCTTTTCAAATTCTGTCACAGACATGCTTCTGAGCTCATAGAAGTATTTCTGCTATGAGTTCCTGCCATCCTTTTATACTGGTGTTCAGTAATTTGTGCTGCTTCCATGGTTAATTTGATTATGCATCTTTTTGTGTGTCTTTCCTGGCTATTGGATGATTGAGGAATGCATGATCAGGCCAGGCTGGTGTTCTAGAACACACTGTAGGTCTCCTCTAGACTGAGATAACTGGCATTGCACAGATACTGCTGTACCTAGTGTAGGCTGATCTCCTCAACTAAAGCAAAAGGTAAGAAGGCAAGAAGTGCTTGCAGTTTAAAAAAGCAAATGAAACATGAAGGCTGGTATTTTGTAGTAAAAAATAAGAAGCATGCTGATGGTTTCTCTTTTAATGTATTTAATTGTGGTTCCCTGTAAAGTAATACTAAAACAATAGAGAAAAATATTGCTAAGTACCTGGAGTTGTCTATAGGCAACTTATTGATTCCATAGGTTGTTTGTGGTTTTCTTTCACTTCTGTATGAAACATGAAGGACTAAAAAAAATTGCCTCAACGTGTTAATAGCATTAAATACATATGTGGATTTTGAGACATACCTCCAGATGACGCAGATTTTTTGTCTATAGAATTATGAAATTTGTGATCATGGGGGAAAAACCCAGACAAACATGTAATAACAATGGATCATTTGATAGCTGTGTGTTGTAAAATCCTCCTCTGTGCACAAGTTAAAATATGTTTAGTTAAAAGTTCCATAGGCACAGAGTTACTGATGGCATCATAACCAAGTGAAGAGAACAGCATGTAGAGACACAGAAATCTTCTGAGCAGCTGTCAAGCTTCATTGCTGAAATGGCTGTTTTTCAGCTGTGTGTGAGAGACAGAGAGCTGTATTTTAAAGATAACTGGACACATAGGTATATTGGGGTAGTTTCAAACCCTCATTTCATTTTTATCAGGGTTAATTGTGATGGTATTCTACATACTCACACATACTGCAGGAGTCTGTTGGAGCCTCAACTCTCCACAGAGTAGCTTTTATAAAAGATGATACTCATCTGTACATATGAATATGGAATTTTGAATGTGCATGTAAACATAGAATCCATAGAAATTCTCTTAAAGCCAGTGAAATAGTCCACAAACAGGAATCAAAGTGCAAAGTCTGGTTCAACAGTTATGATCATTTATGAAATCTTGGAGGCATGTTACCAGTGATCTCTGTTTGTTGTGCTGGTTCACTCCTGCTACCTATCCAAACCTGGACATCTTTCCCCATTTTTATATGTGAATGGAGAAAGAGAAAGATTTTATTTCCATTGGTTTGTGTATCTGGCTCTGCTCTTCCTTTCCCCTTTCTCTTTCCAAATTTAGCCTCCATTTCTTTTCTTGTGCTCAGTCAGTGATGATTTCTTGGTGAAGCACTGGACATCAAGATTCCACGTTATGCATATTAAGGATTATATAAAGTTTAATACATTTAAATGTTTATTGTAACACACTAAACCAATGTATTCCTTGAGCTGAGGCTCAGGGTAGAACGATGTCTAACTTCTTGCAAAATATTAACATGCTCACTGGGATTTACAATATACTTCCTCAAGACATTGGCTCTAAAGAAGAGTCATACTTTACCCATAACTTAAACTTGTTTATCCTTGACTTCACACTTGATAAACAAGGAATAAAATATATATTAAGAACAAGAGAACATTTCAATCTACTGCAAATATAGATCACTAAAGAGAAAAACCTTAAACCAGCCAACTTTCTTTTTCTCCTCCTGCTTCCTCTCCAAGCTTAATTAAGACTCAACATGTTTTTCTTCTCCCTAGTTTCCTTTTATCTGTTCTTCTCATGTTTCCATGTCTTTCCCCCCATACTCTTTATCTGATGAGGGATAAAGAATGGTGCTGTGGGATAATGAGGTAATTCCTGGTAGTGTTGGAAGTCCCAGACACCTGGAAGATATATTTTTTCCCTATCCCAGACTGGGTCAGCTAAGACCTTGGGTATTTCACTGGTATATGTTCAGGTTAAATCAGTCCTTATGGGACCAAATAAAATTTCAGTGCACTGAAAAGTATGCAAATGTCCATCTTTAGATATGGTAGTTTTGGTCTGGAAAATTTGATTTACATGAGTGTCTAGGAAATAGCCTAGATGTGTGATGAACCAAAGTGTTTTACCTTTGTCTTCATCCCATCCAACACTTTACAGATGTCTAACTCCTGGCTCTCTTTCCTTGGCATGAATCCAGTTCTGATTTGGCACTGACTAACTCTCCATATGCAGTGGATACTCCCAATCTAGTGAATTTTTAAATACAACTGCTTTGCATACACTGTGTAAATGAAATATTAACCCCTCTCATCCTTGCAACTCAATGTTCCAGCAATAAAACCTGCAAAAAATATCATTCCCAAGACTAATTTTTTCAATAGAGCCTCATCTAAATTAATTCTCAAAGTAGTTTCCATATTTTTAATTTTATGTAGCTATTACAATTGCATGATTATTTCTTAAAAATTGGATTAATTTAGATTCAATAAAACAATTATAACCAGCAAAGGGATTAACAATTAAGAGACCTCCAAAAAGGCTAATTGCAGGGCTAGTAATTTAGCTGACTGTGTGATGATTCAACTCAGATTCCAACTTCTTAAGCTTTTGTGTACTCACTCTTCTCCCTGGTGCTTTAATAGCAAGCTTGCATGCAAATACTTGCTTTTCTGTGACTGAGGCCTGTGCTGCTTTGGGCCAAAATTGATTGCTGAGGTTACATGACTGAAGTGCCTCAGGTGAAAAAAAACCCACTAGTGGTAAAACATCCAGTAGACAGCTATGTAAAGTGTGCAACCTGACAGTCACTAATGCTCACAGGATGGAATAAATTCTGCAAACAAGGTCAATAGAATTAAGACCCTTCCCTTAAATACCAAAGACATAATGCTGACACCATTTGGGGGTGATTACAATTGCAAACCACCTGCTACACGAGCATGTGTGGTCAGATGCTTTTCCTTCCTTAGAGTAACTCCCTTTCAGCCAATATTATGAGATCACTGAGTCATATTTCATTTAGGAGCATGGATGGCCATGACTGTGTAAAGTCCCACCTTCTTTATTGTTCAGATCTCTCTGCTGACATTAACTCTCACTGCTCCACTGCAGTTGGTGGAGTCCTAAGGTTTTATGCCAGTTGAGGTCACACACGTTTATGCAGTCAATGAATAAACATGGAAATGATAACAGAATTGTATGTGATTAAATAAGTAGGTTAAATTTATTTAATACATGCCAAGATAAATACTGCCACTCTCATTTCCGTAAAACACTGAGGTTTAGGTTCTGACATGTTGAAATCAAGGAGGTTTTCACTTAACCTCAGGGGGCTTTGGCTCAGAACCACAGTCCAACCGTTGTGAAATACAGTTTATTTCTAGCCTTTTGTAGAATGTATTCCAGAAATATTTTCCCTTATTTAGACCCTAATTATGTTTGTTTTCCCATAGTTTCTCTTTGAAGAAAAAAAAATCAAACAAGACAAAGCAAGATTACAAGTATCTCTGAAGGGGATGTCATACAGTCAGTCAGTCATCATTTAGCAGCTCAGCAGTAGAAAAACTGACTCATGTCTCCCTTTTTCAGTTTTCATTGTCCTTTCCCCACCCTAAGACCTTGCTATCAGCCTCAGCAAGTAACTAGTATTAAAGACCTCCTCTTGCTTTTCAAAAATGGAAGAAAAAATTAGCTTTTTATTTTTTTTTATTGTCCCAGTTTAGTCCCTGAGTCTCAATGGGCCTGTGCAATCTGAAGTTTGACCTTTTCAAATTGGGTTTGAAGAATGAAATAACAGCAGAAAACCCTTTCTTCACATTTTTGTTCATATGCTTTGTGGCTTGCAATCCTACAGTATCCGAGAGTTCAATTAGGCAGTGTGTGATTGGCAGGTTCCTGAGTTAAATAGCTGGGATGGGATCATACACTTAAAATAGCTTTAAAAGAAAACCTGTAGACAGACAATCAGTCAGACAATCTTTTCAGGCGCTTGGAAAGCCCCTACTTTCCTAAGCACTTGTCCTGTAAACGATCTGGAAGTCTTGCACATAAAGTAGTTTAATATAAAAGATTGCTTGGAGGCAGTTAGCATGCAAACATACCCCTTGATGTAATATCTGGGGGCATTTTTTGAAGTTGTTTTTTTCAGAAGCATTGTTGTTGCTCATTATGAGTGTGACATCACTTCCCCTGACCTAGTGATATGTGTACTTTCTGTGCTCTGACTTTTAACTTTTTTAAGATCAAAGCTTCAGTTCTGAATTCGAGCCCACCTTTCCTTTTGCTCTGTTCATTTCCAATATCTAGAGGAAAAATTTACCAACAAAGCAAGGGGAAAAGAAAGGCAAAAAATTTCCTGTCTTTTGCTGTTGCTAGATTCTGCAACTTGTTGGCCAAAACTTCCCTACGTTTGCTCTTCTATATGGCGTTAGAACTGTATTCTGGAGGCTGTGTATGCCAGGAAAAATAGGAAAGAATGTCTTGTTTTTCTTGTTTTTCTGTTCTTGAAAGAGTCTTACTGCATAGTGTACAATTGTCCATGTTTATTCATAAAAAATTCACAAAAATGAAGCTTTTACATTGGGAATTTAAGAGTAAATAATAACTTCTGACACCCCCCCTCTTTTAACAAACTGGAAAGTATAAACTCTCTTTCCCCTTTGTATAGCAGCTGACGAGTTGGAGCTTTTGACCAGCATGCAGAAAACCTCAGTTTAATTCCTAAATTCTGTGGATTTAAATCCAGGTTTCTTCCTTTTGAAAAGTGCCCTGTTACTCTTCTTGACACTTTCTATCCCTTCCTTTAAAACCTACAAAAAACTTACAAAACAACCCCCCCGACCCATTGAGGAGGGTTGGATGCTTTCCCCACCAGTCCAGGTGTCACTTGGGAGGAGATGCACCTGTAGGTTCACCTTTGTGAGCTGAGAAGGATGGCTTGGAATCATCAACAGCAGAAAGGGAGAAATTGGACCAGAGTGCTCCCAAATCCAGTGAGTGCTCTGTGTACAATACAGTATTTTATATATGATGCCATGCAGTGCTCCTCATGAGAAGATATTTTTTACTCCTGATCTGGAGCTCGTGAAATCCCATGGAAGGGTGGGATTTACTGGTTGCATCTCCTTGCTCTGAGTGTTTCCTACCAGCTAGCTCCGAGCAGATCCTCCTCAGCATGCTGGTTTTGGGATGATTTCATGCTGTCATGGAGGAGGCAGAGACCAGAAGATCAGAACACAGATGTATAGGGTTTTTTTGTAATTCAGGGGTGAACTCATTATACGCTGCCAAAAGTTTTGATATCTCCCCTGAGAAAAACATATAAACCAGCAAGAATATTTAGGCAGAAGAGCAAGAAGTATGGCAATAAATGTGAAACAGATCTCTATGTGAACACTTACTAAATGAATTAAGACATTTTATTTCAGATAAGAGACATTGAAATAAAAACAGTAGGAATATGACAGAGGGCTAGAAAATCACAATCATAGAAGGGGATGGAGAATAATTTTCTACCTTTTTTTTTTTTTTGCAGTACAAGAGCTGAAAATTATGATGTAGCAAGAAGCCAGCAAAACAATACCTGGAACTTTTTCACACAAAGTGTTATGGAGACACAAATATGGGTGGATTTTGAGGTTTTTATGCATGTATATGTGTGCACACATGGACATGCACACACATACAGGCACACACATATATATATATATA
>NW_005054511.1:371171-384971 GCF_000277835.1 Geospiza fortis
CTTTCCCTAAGCACTCCATGTGCTCTTTGCAACCCTCTGTTCTCCCCTACACACCATGATGAAAACTGAGTCACATAACAGCAGGTTCCTGGGGCAGCATGATAGGACACCAGGAAAAGGAGCCAGCACAGACTGCACCTACCAATATTGTGCAGACCTGGCTTTAGAAAGGACACAGGAAATCCAGGAATGCAGTGGACATTAAGGAAAACTGAGTCTGCAGGAATTGGGGCTGAGCTGAAGAGCTATTGAAGCTATTAATTTGTAATACCGGAAGAGAAACTCTGCTTTTAGCAAAACAACCATAGGAGGCTTTTATAGGGCAAAAGACTGGGTTCCTAATCCTCCAGGGTAACTGGCAATATACAACCCATGGAGGATATATAGTGTTACTTTTCCTGGTTGAAGTGTAAGTCTAAATTTCCTAACCAACACAGAAAAGCAGACCATGCTTGAGACTTTCTCTGAAATTAAAGTTTTTTGAAGTTGATACTTTTAGGCAAGAAGACCAGGAATAGAGGATGAGTATC
The DNA here is from genome assembly GCF_000277835.1 of Geospiza fortis. Taxonomy (NCBI): domain Eukaryota; kingdom Metazoa; phylum Chordata; class Aves; order Passeriformes; family Thraupidae; genus Geospiza; species Geospiza fortis. The sequence continues at coordinate 371,702 of NW_005054511.1, forward strand.
TATATATCTTTATATGTCTCAATTCTCAGTTTAATATGATATTCTATGAACAGCTTCAAGCCTGTGACAGCTTTCTGTGTGGTACAGAATGAGTTAGGAAGATCCCAGACATTACCAAGAGAGCTACAGAGGTTTATGAAATATAACATGTAAACTTCCAAGAAAACCAACACAAAAGTTTCCCTGCTCCTTCTTATTCAAAGAATCCACTCTTAAGATAAATAGTACTTGCAGTAGACTGCAGTAAACAGTAGACTTGCAGGGAAATAAGGCAGTGGCTTCTTCTGTAACCTGAGGACTAGAATAATTATAATGAGAAATTATTCTTATTTTGTCAGAGGATTATTTCCATGAGGCTACAGAGCCCCTAGTGAGTGGGGAGTTCTCACCTGTCCAAAACAATGCCCTGCAGTTTCAGGGAGATTAAAGAAAAACATCTGTGGCAAATTTGTAGTTGCTTTTACCTGTATGTATTTTGCTTGTTATAAGAGGACATGATACTATTGAAGAAAAAAAAAACCACCTCTATGAAGCATATAGACATTATAACTATTTTGTTTTCCATAACTGGCAGGGTTTCAAATATGTTATAAAATACTTCTCCCATTGTCTCAATGTGTTCTCTGGTGCATTCTTCACTTAGTGTTGTTATATTTCATCACATGGTGTTATTCCTTACAGAGGTCTGTATCTTAAACCACTTGGGCAATAAATACAACCCTGCCACAATCAACAGGAGGAACTAACCCCCCAATTTTGTAAGTCTTCAAGAAGTAAATATCTGCCATATATTTTCCACTCTTGATCCACTTAGGTCTGGATTGCTTTGGAGAAATCGAATTAATGTTGTGCTCCTAAACTGCCCCCAAAGCCCCAAAGACTTAACCCTTAAAAGTAAGGTTTTGTAAATCTCAGCCTAAACCAAGCATTTCAGCATTTTAAAATTAATTTCACCCTTGAATGCCTTCTAGCTCATTATTAAGAAAACCTTTTGGTATCCATCCCACATCACTGCATTGCAGACATCTATCAGCACAAACTGCATCCAGTGTTCATAGACAATGTCAGGTCACAGGTGGGAACCCTGGTGAAAGAAATATATTATTTTGTTCCATAGCAGGGACTCTGATACAGCCACTTGGTTTGTTTGTTTCAGTTTTTTGTGCACGTTCTGTGTACTGTAACAGCAAAAAGGAAAACAACTTTTTGTCATCCTGCCTGCTTCTGGAGCATTTGGGAAGAAAATAAAAATTACAGTCTTCCCTAACAGAAATGATGAACACAGGTAATAAGGAAGCAGGGAGTTGGGAGTTGTGGGTGTGATCTGCAACAAGGATCAGATTCAAAACTAGCATTTAGAAGTGATGAACAGAAGAATAATTGTTTGAAGACCAAGTGAGGTAAGGTCAGTGTAATGCAGGAAGTCATTGAAACTTGCTGACTTGCAAATAAGGACTGTAAAAACAAAAAAAACCCTCAGTAAAACAAAACACACTGCAAAGGTACCCCCTTCAAACTCTCCCTATGAAGGAGTGAAACAGCTTCCAATGGTTTTGCTTTACTTACCTCACCCAGCAAATCTGAGTAATCTCCTTTTAAAGAATATCATTACAGTTTGTTGTTGTGGGAATAAATCAAGCTTAGGGTTAGAGACTGGAGTCCTGTTGGTATCACAGAATCACAGAATCACAAGGTTGGAAGAGACCTTCAAGATCGAGTCCAGCCCAAGCCCTAACACCTCAACTAAACCAAGGCACCCAGTGCCACATCCAATCTCTTTTTAAACACATCCAGGGATGGTGACTCCGACACCTCCCTGAGCAGACCATTTCAGTACTTTATCACTCTTTCTATAAAAAACTTTTTTCCTAATATCCAACCAATATTTCCCTTGGCATAGCTTAAGACTGTATCTTCTAGCAAATTCCATTGAAAGGAACTTGTAAAGGGTGAAGAGTTCCATAGCAGATCCTAACAGCTGTGATAGTCAATTTATCAGCATTACCATAATGTCACTTTTCTACTGAAAGCTTTGTTCCTTAATAATTTATCAGATTTTCATATTTCTCATGTCCTTACTATGAGGCAAAGTTCTAACTGTTTCTTGCTCTAGCACGTGCTGCAAGTTAAATACATTTCAGCTGTATAATCTGCAGGTAGGGCAGGAAGTTTTGTGGTGTGCCATGTTATGGACAGGCACAGCATACAATAGGTTCTGAAATTCCTTACTGTGTTTGAAAGGTTGAATGAATTCTGTAAAACATAAGGTCAATTCTGAACTCCCTAGAAACCTGAGCAGGGCTGGAGCAAAAGTCAGCTGTAGAGCAGGTGATCTGAAATGGCAGAGACCTCTGGATGAAAAGGATGCTCAGAGCTGTCAGGGAGGGAGGAAAAAGAAAAGCCTTGACAGGGCAGGTCAGAGGACTGGTTCACTGGGAGAGGACTGAGGTCACTGGATGCCTTGGTGCAAATCTCACTTTTGTTCACATACAAATACACGTTTAAACTCACCTTCCCTTCAGTTATCATCCTTCAATAAGTGAGCAGTGTTTAAAACTCAGGAGCATAACCAGCTCCTGAGAAACATTATTGCTGAAACTCAGTTCACAGTCTGTGTGCCTGCCTTTTGCTCATTCTTGTCTCATTAGAGCCACCTGAGTCCCTACCAGCCTGAATGGAACAGGAATAGGAGAATGGATTATTTTATGTGGAAAACTGTTGCACAGTAGACTATATAGCTATGCTTTCATACCCTCATACAAGTCTTCCCCAGCTCTCATGATTTTACAAAGGTTCCCCTATGTTCCTCTCACAAATGATGTGAAGCAAAGTTTTGAGAGAAGAAAAGAGCATTTAACCGAAGACTTTCCTTGTGGTGAGGGTTGGCCAGTGTTTTAGTGGAGATAATTTAATTTCTTCTGGACTGGCTGTGCCCTGACTGATGCAAGCCCTCCCTCAGTACTCTCCCATGGCAGCTGACCTCACCAGCACGGCGCTGCTGTGACTCAGGTGTGGCATTTAGTGACATTCAGCAGAATGAGGATCTGCCATGCAGGAATGCTGGGGAAAGAAGTGACTTTTTGTTATTGCCTTTTTTGAGACAGGTAGCACTGCCAGGCCCCTTCCATTGTACACACCAGAGCACGTAGCAACTGCTCAGGCCATTGATCAAATGAAGAAATGCTGTCAGCCCCTTGAAGTTGCAGCCATTAAAAGAGATACATGTGGCAGGAGAATGCAAGTCCAGCCATGCACACCTCTGCAAGTCAGAGGGAAGCTCTTCCAACTCCATAGACTTTTTGAATCAATTTAACTTTTAGACATCAAAAAGTAGACAAAAAATACATACAAACAGCCAGAATACATGAAAAAAGTAATTGAATTATAAGAATGTATCATATTACAGTATTTCAATTACATTCCTGCCACACAGGGAGCCAGTCAGAAAATTTCCTATGTTTTACAACCTATTACATGTACTTTGCACTTCAAACTATTCCATGAAACAACTGAAAATATCCTGAAAAATGTTCCAAAAATAAGGTCAGGAAGTGAGCTTATGTAGTGGGTTTTGGAGCTCAGCAGTGGGAAGAGGTTTGTTGGTATTGCTGTACCTCAGGTCAAATTTTTAGGAGTGGTAAAAATGGTTCCTGGAACTCAATGTGTATTATTTGTCTACAACTTGTACCTGATTTTTCTCTTACTTATCTTTGCAGTACCATTGCCTCTCTTCTGTCCTACAGCCTCCATGTACATATTCCCAGCCGCTTTTGGACCATATTACACAAAGGAGATCCTTTTCCATTGTACCTGCTGCTTTTTCTCAGCTCCACTGTAGCTTGCTGTCCTCTCATTGAGCTCTTTTACTTCTCTTGTCTGTCACCTCCCAGATCTCAACTGCTGGGATGTGCAGACACCTGGGTTGTATATACCATTATATCTGTACTATGGAGTGATCTCACATCACACTTTTTCCTCAGCCATCAGCTATATTTTGGGGACTGGTCTGTGTTAAAAATTCTCTACAGTCTTTTTCTGGTCCTTATATGCCAGTATCATCACCACATAATTCCTTCCTGTCAATTTATTATAAACATTTTTAATTTGGCATGGGAATCTGTTGCCTTATAGCTCCTGTTATCTAAAAGGAAAAGCATTTTCAGCTCCTTGTTACACATTTAAACCTGTTTTCTCTTCAATCTATAATTTTTACTATCATCAAATTGAATAACTTCACTATTCAAGTGGGTACATCATTCAGAGATATATTTTGCATGAAAGGCACAAATCAGAATTTATTTACAAAGTCCAATAGCATATTCTCATCTTGAGTTTGGACTCTTTCAGAGACACCAAAGCCTCTCATGTTATCTTGTTACTATGGAAACAGTGATGCAGAGCAGTTATGGGTGGAGATCTGTGACACTCAAAAGCACAGTATAAAACGGATGCACTCCATAGCCTGCATTTTTATTCATCCGTAGTGCTATAGAATAGCACAGCATAATAGTTGTGATAGTTATCTTGCTCATGTGTATGGGTAAGTAATATCATGTAGAAGAGGAAATAATAAAAGAAAGGAAAGTTTGAGACTGAATAGGGAATAAGGAATCAGACCTTTTGCCACTGATTTATTGTATGTCTTTGGAAAATACTTTTGAGCAAATCAGTCTGTGTCTCAGTTCCCCAGCTGTAACATGCTCTCTTTTTCATTCTCCTCTTGTTTTCTTTATTTAGGTAACAAAGCTTTTAATGTAAGAATGCTTCCCACTGTGGTTTTAGAGTACATGGCACAATTTTGGGAAGGGTTTCATTAGGCAACAGTAGTACAGAAAAAAGACATAATATATCTACAGTAATAGGGATATAAGAAGACTTTGTGCTGGTAGAAGCAAAGCCTAGTCTATAAACAAAAATTTTTTATATATGGTAGATGGCATTTATTCTAGGGAGTTGGAATGATCAATAGAACAAATATTTATGCCCTGTGGAAGTAACTAAGAAGAACAGAAGGTGATAATACAATATGATATTGAACTACAAAGAATAACACTGCATTCTGAAGTTTGTGTGCGGGAAAACTCATCTGTGTTTTTCTAATTAAAAAAATCAATACCATGGCAGAACATCATCTTCCCCTACACAATTTGCCATGTTTCTATCTGTAGGCCATCCTAATTTCACTATCACAACTTCTCTAACTGACTTTTAACACGAAGAAGATATTCCTGATTTTTTGTGTTGCAAGTGACTGAAGCTTCCTGTTGGAGCTTGTTGTTGAATATTCTTTTTATTAAGTAAGATATTCATGGAAGTATTTGTTTATTCATGTTACTGTTTAGTCTTCCTCATAGATTTTGTATTTCTAATGAAGTTCCTAGCTAGCAGACACAGAAATTTTTTTAGTAAGAGAGATTAAATAGGAACAATATCAGCTCAATGAATGATTATGTTTACTGTTTATACATTTATTCTCTAATGCCTGGAAAGTGGAACCACAGGTCAGGCTGCATTTTGGAACATGCCAGACAAACACTGACTAAGGCAAGGGACCAGCTACTGTGTTCTATTGATTCAAACTTAGAAATTACAATATCAAAGTAGGGTGGAATGGAACAAAAAAGGACATTTGAACTTCAGCCTCTCACTTGCTACTGTTAGTGTACATGAGGTCTGTGCCAGATTTGTGTTTTCCATGCTGATAAGCCTTCATCTCCAATTTCTGGCAGCAATTCTGAAATGACACTCTTTGAAATACTTCAGTTGCTTTCTGCTATGGCAACTATGAATTAACTGATGACTGATGGTTAAAAGGATTTTTGCCTACATAAAGGTGTTTTGTTACCTTGAATTCAGGGGAGACCTTACTATCTATACTAATTTCTTTATTTAGACTGCTTATTAGCTCTCATGGTGTAAGGTTTTCCACAACTAACAGATTATTGGCCATGCCCAGATTCTTCCTTCCTGGAAGAGAGTCTGACCTCTTCATGTCCCCACATACCCTCTTCTGGTGAAACTTGTGTTTTAAAAATATGTAAAATTATTTGAGAATCAATGTAAAAAATGGACAGCTTTGTTTTTTTTTTTTTTTTAAGTGGCTGTCCTATCTGTTTAGTTATTATGGCTATTTCTCTCAATATCACCATCTAAAAGTCCTGGGAAAAGTCATCCTCAGCCTTCTCAGTATCAAAAAATCTATAGATTTCTGATGTAACACACAAGAATAAATCCTAAATGAGAGGCATTCATAAGGTCAGTCTGGTGAGGCTTGGATAAAGGTGTGATATGCAGAAGTAATTTTGGTTAAGAAAAATTTTTATGCTTGGGGTATGGGATCAGTCTATTACTGAAAGTTTGCTGCTGCCCTGCACATCTATAAATTGTCTTGTGCTTTAAATGTAGATAAATATTAATTTCTAAATTTCATAGGGTAGCTTTGTCACAGGAGAAAGAATTTGCACACTGGAGTGTTGTACATGATCTCTCAAATAAATTCCTTCACCAAGTGAATGACGATGTATTTTCTTACAAATCCCTTTTGTTACCTGTGGTCAGGGAGCCTAATTCTCAAAGAATTACAGGAAATACTATATATCATCTGAAGTTTGTAACAAGAGTTAGTTCATACAGGTGGTCCCAGTCCTTCCACATTGGCCCAAATCCTTTGTCATAGTCTGCCACACAGCAGTGGGTCTTCATCTTTAATTTCAGGCATCTTAATGTTAGACATCTAGTCTGAACCAGCTCAGCTTCTAACTTGCCTTAGACACCTATGATAGGATGAGATGTGCTTTCTTTTGAACTACCTTAATTTGAGAGTCTGTGTTTTTAAATGGACGAGATGAATTCCCATGTATGCTTCATTACAAAATTGTTTATATTCCATGCTTTCTTTGCATGTATATTTATAGGTATCTGAAATGTAAGGGAAACCAAAAGAAACACATTCCTTGCTTACTCTGCAAAAATTTGTTAAATAATATCCTGGAATAATGCAGAGACATGGTTCTGATATTGCTAGAATTTATTTTTAAATACAAAATCTTGAATGGATATGTTTTGCTTAATGGCTCATATTATGATCCTGAAAAAGGCCATGAAACTAAGTAAAATGCAATGCCTGGAGAGATAGGAGAATGTCTTGATTTAGAAAAAGCTGAGAGGCAGAGATTGATGTGTTTATGCACTATGTGTTCAGGACTTGACATGCTTGGTAATGCTTTAATTGGAAACCTCACCATATACTCTTCATTTCTCTCTTCTTCATTGCTGGGAGATAAATTTCCGATAAAAGGGCAGGGGATACATTTTTGCTATTGAGCTTCCAATTGCTGTGTCAGCAATACAATCTACTTGGCATTGATTCTCCTTTCAGCTGCAGTAATTTTAATTGAAAGAAAAAATACAGTAACTTCAGGGATTCAGAGCAAAATTGTCATGACTGAGCTCCTGTGGCAGGGTTAAGCTCCATCTCAGTCTCAAAGAATCCATTCTGCAAGAAGTGAGCTGGTCTATTTGGTGGTGGATGATTTCTTGCACTTGATCCATCTTCATGAGAAGAAGTTTGGACCAGCTGCACTTTGCAGAGGAGTTGCTGACTCTTCCTCTCCAGAGGGATGTGGAGCTTGAGCAGAGCAAGTGTCTCAGTGGAGCATGAAGACACTGATTGCTATAGCAGCCTTGGATTGAGTCTCAAGTGTCACAGGAGACATACGCTGAATGTTTCTCCAGGGTGTTTCAGTGGGACTCAGGAAATGCCATATTTATGCATTTATCTGCTCTCCCCCTCCGCTTGTTTTAGCTTAAAGCCAAAGACATCTGCCCATCCTATCTCCCAAAAGTGTTGTCTTATTTTACAGTGGCAAAATGCAAAAACTTTTTGAGATAGAATATAATTAATTTAGCAACTTGAACGATGGGATAAATATAACAATTGTTCTTTCAGAACATCATAAAAGTTATGACAAGCTTAGAAAGGGAAAGGATGAAAATAGACTAATGAGTAGTCTGTATTTTAATCTCAGCCTCTGTGAGTACTAACAAAGATCAAGCTGATGCCAGTATTTGAGAATAGTTTGTTTCACCAAACCTGTGGTAAATGGCAACCCAAGATCCATGCAGTTCTAGATTTCAAGTGTAGACATGACTCTTTGGCACAGGCCGGAAAAGAACCACAGGGTTTTGAGACTTTGCTAACTTCACTAATAACTGCTCCAGAGGGTGACTGGCCTCTGACAGAGCTGCTGTGCTGATTTTCCCAGGCTGACCACTCACCTCATTTTTCTTTCAGGTAATAGATGTAATGCCTCTCAAACTCTTGCAAATCCATAGCACTTCATTACCAGACCTGGGCGCTGGTGATTAATTTGTTGCAGCAATGAGGTGCTGCCTGAAAAAGGACTTCTGAGGAACAAAGCAGCCCAAGCAAGCAGCACTTGACTGTGGAAGTTTTCTTTTGTCTCTGTGGTATTCTATCCATATAGCTGGTCTGGCAGGAAATTAAAAGAAATGCAGTGATAAACATGAAAGATAGAAAGACTAACAGTCTTGAAAATAAAGAAGAGACTCTTCTTTATATTGTCTTGAAAACTTTAGGACCTATGTTTTTCCGGATATAAACAGATTCTTACAACTTGAAATTTTAACTCATTGAGTTGGGAAAGGTGATTGTCTTCCACAGTGGTACTTTTAATGTCTCTTCAAAGAGCATTGCTTTACTCTGTCATATTTTCTTTGTGATTCCTGTACACAAAATTATGTAAATTCTGAGGCAAAAACCTTTTGTAAGGCACTAAAGTCAGTAAGATTCAGATGATGTTCAATAGCTATAGCCCAGCAAGGTATAGAAGAAATGAAGAGGTAGCTCCTGGACACTGGCTTATGCAAATGGATTGTATTAAATTCCTTTGTTGAAGTAGGAAACAATATAGAACAATCAGAGTTTTGACTACAAAAGAGATTACAATAATTTCCATATTTACATAAAAATACAGCTGGTTTCTTTAGGATACACAAAGTTTCAGGTGTTTCACAACATGTCTGAGAGTAGCAACAAAGAAAGGACCAATTTAATTAAGAGGGAATTTATGTTTTGTTTCAGAAGAGTTGTAAAACAAATTTCACTGACCTTATACAAGAGCAGTCTTTGAAGGGCAAACTTTTTTCTCCTCCCTTCCTGTGTTAACCTCTTGAAGAAGTCATTAAATATTCATTCCAGCAGTTATTTTTCTCCACTTTAGACTATTCTGCCTTCTTACAGGTGACAATTCTAGTACCAAGACTAAACTTTTTGTTGTTTGTGTGTATGGCACTTCCACTGAATAGTAATGAATGGAGAGTACACTGAATTGCAAGCTAAAATATATTCTGGATTACAGGTTCCTGGGCCTTCAATTATTCTTTACTATAACCATGTCCTGCAGTTGTTTTTATGCTATGGCTTCATCTGTGGGTCATGTGCCATCAGGGTGACCCAGAAGCTGTGACTCAAAAGCCCGTACTACCAAACAAAATTATAAGCAGAGAATAAATAGAAAAGATGTGTTGCCTGATTTAAAATGTAGATTTTCATGTATGGCTGTGTGCCTTGGACCTGGGAAATTACAAACCTGGGATGAGAAAAATCTGGTGTAATCTAAAATCAAATTTAAAGAAAGAGATAAACTTCTTATGAAGTTTTCAGTCAACCTTTTAAACTTATGTCTTAATATGTAAGTTAATACTTAAATGCTTTCATGGACCAAACATTGAATATTTCTTAATTGATGTTGATTGGTCATATAGAGAATTGGACCAAAACTCTTGTTTATACATCACCTTGCATATTTACTGATTATGATATTTTTCAGACAGTCAGCACAAATATTCTGCCTGTGATGATGGTAAATGGACTTTAAAAGGTATTCTCAATTATAAAAGAAAAACATTCCTTTTTTGTTATATCTCTTCTCAGGGAAAGAAACAGAGTCTACTCTTCAGAAGAGCAGCTTTGTGTCCTTATTTTAGACTAACAGAGCCAAAGACAGAAGGAAAAGAGTTACATCATTGTAACAGTTCACGTTTTGTGTTATTAAAGCCAGCCCCTATCTCTACTGATAGCTCCTACAAGTGCGAAGCAAATCAGGCCAGACGTGCTCCCTCCTCATGAGGAAGTCCTACAGAAGGACCCCAAACTGAGAGCAGTGAGGTGGCTCCATATTTCTGAAGAAGAGGAAAACATCCTTTGTATCTTTTGGACACTCATGGAGGTCCAAGGAGGCTGCTGCTTCAGCTTTTTTAAAGAAAAAGCAAAAGAAAAAGTCAGACTGTCTTTCTGCTAACTTTTTTACCAAGGAGAGAGGATGGCAGAATACTACTAATACTTTTGAGGAGCATCTCAAAATCTTACTGAACAATACAAACATGCCTTATAATAGAGCCACTCCTGAGATTTATAAATGTTGGATACGACCCAAGTGTTTCATAATGTGGGCTGCATCTCAATACGGATCATGCCCCCTCCCGTCCATGGACGCACAGCCTTCTTCCTTTCCTCCCAGAGATCAAATAGGATCTGTATGGCAAGCTCAGCAGTTCATGGCATGGAAAAGTACAGTGTAATAAATAAGTAATAAATTAATATTTAATTGAAGCTTCTTTTAATGAAAGTTAGCACCTGAAAGGAGGTGGAGAGACAGACGTATGTGTCCAGGAAGCTTTTTGTAGAGCTGCAGCGACCACTTTGCAGAGGCTTATGTAAAAAGCAGAAGCTTGCATTATAAAAAAGTGCTAGTCTATCTCTTACCAGATTTACCTGGTCAATGCAGGACTAACAGTGCTTGGAATGTAATTATGTGGCCTGAAATCCTTGTGTGACAGTGCAGACTGCAGTCCCGTGGTCCACTGGCCAAAGGTGCAACTCTGAAATGACTATTTGACTTCACTCTTCCTTAGAACTAGTGTGCAGTTTTTGTTAAATACAGGTCAGGAGATCACTATATGAATGATTGCCTGTTGGGACTGTTCCTGCCTTTTCTTTTGGCAGTTTTTTTTTTGCTACAGTTGGTTTCTGTCTATTTATGTTTCTGTAACACAAAGGCAGGTGTGCTAAGGTAAGGGCAGCTGCAAGCTGTTCAGTTTTTTTGACTGCTCTCTGGTTTCTGAAAAGTTACTGGAACAAAAATCAGCTATGTAAAGGTTGTACGCTCCTTGCTTATTATTATCTAGTTTTGTCCAGATATTCAGTGCATGGAAGAAGCATATAGATTTTTGGTAGGAAATCTGAAGGTATAAGCAGTTAAATTAATTCACAATATCCCTTTCTGCTGATATGCCTTGCTCTGTGCAGAGAGGGGGTTTAGTGTACTCGTAATGGCTATGCTTTTAAACAGGTGTACATGCAAGTGACTGAAAGAAACTTCACCTTTGCACATTCAACCTAGTTCAGCCCATGTATTAATATTCCTTGCATTTTCTTGTGCAACTCCTCAGAGAGCAGATTAAAATTAAAATTCTGCCAAGGTTAGGTAGCAGAAAGGATTAGTGAGCTAGGTCTTCACCTCTAGAGAGAAAGGTGACATGAAAATGATTGGACTGGACACATCCTTATTCTGGAAACTATTTGTATGGATAAAAAATTCTCCATGCAACTGACAGCTTGTGCTGAAGAGATATCCAGGACCAAAACAGCAAAAAGGCTGAAGGTCAGGATTGAAGTGCAGCACATTGAGAGAGTTATACAGACTTTGTGTGTTTATCTCAAGCTATTAGCATTTCATTTTCAAGATCAACTCTTTACTGGAAAAAACTTTAAAAATTATTGTACCCAATCCTCCCACACAAACATCTTTTCAAAAGCTCTGAAGCAGGAAAAAAAACCCAAACCCAAACCCAAAAAATTGGTCAATGAAATAAAAACCTCCATTTTCTCATATCTCCTAACTTTGTAATTGAAAGGCTGAATGTAATATTTCATTTTTGAGGAAGAACTTCAATGGGATTTTCTCTTAGAAGAGGAGAGAAATATCTGAGCAATAAAAAATGAGCACTGCACTACTTAATTTCATGCCTATGTCAATTTTAGGAATTGAACATTTGGCCTAAATTGTAAGGATGAAGATAACTATTGTAAGTAAAGAAAGGGGACCGGTAAATGTAATTGAAGGAATGTCCTTGCCTGCATAACTCCCCTTGCAAATCTTTCACAAAAACCAGCAGAAAGTCAGCTTTCAGAACTTGCCCTTGCTTTTTGTTACCATATTGTTATTGTATGGAAAAACTGGGGCATTCACACACGTTATATACACAGTCCATTAAACTTATGTGTACAAAAATATATAGAAATGGTACACAAACATAGCCCCAGACTATCCTCACCCTTAAATAACGTATCTCCACTGTTTGATTGCTATTAGCAGGAAAATCCCACCAACAGTGCAATAATCTGTGCTTCTGAAAAATGTAAATGTCAATTTTTGGTCTTTAAAAATTATTAAGCTTAGCAAAAGATAGCAATTTCCAGTGTTTGCTTGCTTGGTAAGATGCAGGAGAGTGAGCATTACTCCTGAGAGCTGCCATTGGTTAGCTGGAGGGAAAATGGATATCAATTATACATAATCTAAGAAGCCTCTGCATAATAATCAGGCCCAGTAGGGGCTTTGGGGCAGCTTCGTTATTCTCTTGTAAACACAAGAGCCCAGATAGACATGTCAGTCAGGAGTAGCGGCTGCAATTCTTCCTTTTTAACACCTTCACATTCTATTGCTTCAATATGCAAACAAGGCTGTTTAGCTGAGGGTTGAGGCTGTGCTAATGAGCTCCCTGCACTAACCCTGAAGTAAAAAGGTTCTGTTTCACAGCTGCTCAGAGACTAGCTCCTCTGGGCATGCTCAGGTATTGGAAAATAATTCCTTTTAAACAGAGGAACGCCAATCAGGATTTCTTGCATTCTCTTCTCTTTTCTCAGCGTGCTAATGCAATTACCTCCTAACTTGTGAACTTTTTATGGTGCTGAAAAAATGTTTTGTCTTTGAATTATGTATTTTTGTGACCAAAAAGAAGGGAGGACTTGGAAAATTCACCAGATGTAAAAATCATATCCTCCTTTTGTTCCTGGATGACCATAACTAAGGGTAATTTTCACATTTCCTTCTTAAAGGTGGACAGTCCTCTTCTCCCCCTCATCTCCATGCATTTCTCCATTTCTAAGATAATTTCCATTTCCTTTTAGCTAGTTCATGTAATAAGAGACAGAGGAGGCTCCTGGGGCAATGTTGCCAACTTCATTCCT